>NW_007124180.1:7310-36922 GCF_000164805.1 Carlito syrichta
GTCTCGCCAAGTTGCCCAGGCAGGTCTCGAACCCACGGGCTCAGGCAATTCACACACCTCAGCCTCCCAAAGGCGCGGGATTACAGGCTGAGCCACCGAGCCCGGCATCATCTTTTCTTTCTCTTTATTTTCTTTCTTTCTTCTTTCATTATTTGTTTTCTGTTTATTGTGTACATGAATGATTGAGTGTTCATCTTTCAGGTTTTTGGTTTGTTTGTTTTGGGGTTTTTTTTGTTCTTCTCTTTTTGTAGTTTAAGGTGTGTGTGTAAATGTTTATGTGAGGGTTTGGGTTGATTCCTTTCTTTTTCTCTTTTCTTACTTTCCATTTTGTGGTGGGTGTGTGTGTGTGTGTGTGCGCACGCGCGTGCACATGTGTTCAATTTTCCTGTTTTTGTTTGTTTGTTTTGCTTTAGTTTTTTTTTTTTTTTACAGTTTGTTTTGGTTTTAGTTTGTGTGTGTGCTTAATTGTCTTTTTGCTTTGGTTTCTGCTTTGTTTTTGTTTTTTAAATTTTTGTCTATCTCATTTCATTCTACTTTTCTCTGTTCTCCTCATTGCTATTACTGTATCTTGGTCTCAGGATATATACACACATACCCATTGCATTATCATATAGAATGGTGGTGGGGAGTGGGTCTCAGGGAACCCATACCACAATAATTTTGATTTTCAAGTAGTTTCTGAATCCTAGTTCCCCATCCTCTGCCATAGTTGATTCTCAAAACTACAAGATATAGCAAAGCTTCCCACCCACAGCCTAATTCAAAGTAGAACAAATTGAGATCTCTGGTTGAGGAAGATTAGAGGGCAAAGCAAACATCAGAAGTGAAAGCCTTTCCCACTGCCACTGAATAACAGAACTAAAGAGAAAAGAAAGAGATCTGTTGCAAATGAGGAAAAATCAATGAAAGAACACAGGTAATTCCCAGTGTAACAAAGAGAAAATCAGATCTCAGAGCCCAAACAATGGAAGTCATCACCAAGTGACCCCATAATACAACAGAGGTTAGGGAATGGATGCAAAGAGTGAATAAGACTCAAGGAAGACAAGATGCAACACTGAAAGAACTTGTAACAGAGATATGACCGTAAAAAAAATTCATCCAGGAAATAAATAATAAGATGACAAGCTTGGAAAGAAGAATTAATCAAGCAGAAGAAAGAATCTCAGAACTTGAAGATCAAAACATGGAATTAACCCAATCTGTAAAAAATATAGAAACAAAACTCAGAAAGAAAGAATAAAACCTCCAAGAGTTGTGTGATTATATCAAGAGGCTGAACCTATGCTTCATTGGTATCCCAGAAGAAGAAAGGGAAATGGAGACCACCTTGGAGCAAGTATCCCAGGAGATTATCCAAGAAAACTTTCCCCATCTCACCAGAGATATGATCATCCAAACACAAGAGACACAGAGTGCCCTTGCAAGATATCAAATGAGAAGGTCAACCCCTAGATACATAGTAATTCACCTACAAAAAGTGGGTACAAAAGAAAACATCCTAAAGGCAAGAGAGAAAGAGAGAGAGATTAGACTACCTACCAGGGAAAACCAATAAGAATAACAGCAGACCTATCAGCAGAAACACTACAAGCTAGAAGGGACTGAAGTCCAATATTCAAAGTCCTCAAAGATAAACAATTTCAACCAAGAACTTCCTATGCAGTCAAGCTCAGCTTCATCAGTGATGGAGAATTAAAATCCTTCCCAGACATCCAATCCCTAAGAGGTTATGCAGCTTCCAGACCAGTTCTACAGGAGATGTTTAAAAGGTGTTAAGCAAGCCAGGCTCGGTGGCTCAGCCTGTAATCGCGCGCCTTTGGGAGGCTGAGGTGAGTGGATTGCCTGAGCCCGTGGGTTCAAGACCCGCCTGGGCAACTTGGCAAGACCTCATCTCTACAATAAATCAAAAATCAGCCAGGCATGGTAGTGCACACCTGTAGCTCCAGCTACTCAAAAGGCTGAGCCGGAAGGATCACGGGAGACCAGCAGGTCGAGGCTGTGGTGGCCGGGAGCAGCCACTGCACTCCAGTCTGGGTGATAGAGTGAGACTCCAACTCAAAAAATAAATAAATAAGCCGGGCTCGGTGGCTCAGCCCATAATCCCGCGCCTTTGGGAGGCTGAGGTGAATGGATTGCCTGAGCCTGCGGGTTCGAGACCCGCCTGGGCAGACGAGACCTCATCTCTACAATAAATCAAAAAAAATTAGCCGGGTGTGGTAGTGCACACCTGTAATTCCGGCTACTCGGAAGGCTGAGGTGGAAGGATCGCCGGAGCCCAGAAGGTCGAGGCTGCGGTGGCCGGGAGCGGCTACTGCACTCCCGTCTGGGCGGCAGAGGAAGACTCCAACTCAAAAAATAATAAATAAATAGATAAATAAAATAAAATAAAAGTTGTTAAGCACAGAAGAAATAAAAAAAATGACCACATACTTCCCTAGAGAACAGGAGAACACAGAATCAACAGACTTCATTGCAACTGCAAAGTTGAAAACACATACATACATCAACGCAAAAGCTAAAAGAAAACAAAAAAATGAAGAAAAACCTTTATAAGAACCTCATGATAGGGATAAACAATCACATTTCAATAATCATCCTGAATGTGAATGGACTAAATGCACCACTGAAAAGACACAGAATGGTAAACTGGATGAAAAACCATGATCCACAACAGGGTGCCTGAATGAAACGTATTTGTACACCTAACCCTTAACTGTAAAACCATAATAAAAAATACTGATTAATAAAAAAAAAAAAGAAAAGAAAAACCATGATCCAATAATTTGGTGTATCCAGGAAACTCATCTCATAACAAGGGATGCACACAGACTCAAAGTTAGAGGATAAAAAATGAATTTCCAGGCGAATGGATCACAAAAGAAGGCAGAAGTCATGTTCTCAATATCAGACAAAACAACCTTTAAGCTATCAACAATTAAAAAGATACGAAAGGACACTACAAAATGGATACATCAGTAAGAAGTATCCATCCTAAACATGTATGCACCCAATACAGGAGCACCAGCATTTATAGAGCAATAACTAAGTAAACTAGAAAAAGATATTGACTCTAACACTATTATAGCTGGTGATTTAAATACCCCATTAATAATCCTAGATAGATCATTGAGGCAAAAAATCAACAAAGAGATCTAGAAACAACTTGACACTTGAACCAAATGGACTTAATAGATACCTACAGAACACTTTACCCAACAACCACAGAATATACATTCTACTCATCACCACATGGAACACATTCCAAGATCGATCACATCCTTGGCCGTAAATCAAGCATAAACATATTTCATACGTTGAAATACTGCCATGCACCTTCTCAGACCACAGTGGAATAAAAATAATTATCAGCACCAAGAAAATTCCCCCAAAACCCACAAAAACATGAATACTAAACAGTATGATGCTAAACAATACTTGGTAAATACAGAAATCAAAACAGAAATTAAAAGATTCTTAGAAACAAATGAAAATGAAGAAACATCTTACCAAAACCTCTGGGATACCATGAAAACAGTTCTAAGAGGGGAATTTATGTCTCTATGAACACACATCAAGAAAATGGAAAGACACTCTGAAAATGGAGTGGAAGTTATCCTTTTTGTAAGGGAAATTTGCATCTATGGAAGAAATCTCTAAGTGTAAGGTTTCTGCCTGTCTGTTAAAGGAAGAGAAGACCAACTAAATCACCAGAGACTCTTATTAATAATAAAAAAAAGGCATCCACTTAAAACTGCCTAACACACCTCACCCTTGTTTACTGGACCTTTCTGGGGCATCTCCACATAACTGCACTCCTCTATACCCTTGCTTCAGTGGGTGATGGTGTTTAAGCCTGAGCTCAAAGACATCTTTTTGAGATGTGCTCATTTCTCTGGGTATCTCCCCTGTATGCATGAGGTATACATGTTACTGAACTTCTGTTAGTTTTTTTTTTTTTTTCTTGGTACAGGGGATGCTAGGTAAGAGCTCAGAAAGAGTACAGAAAAAATTAGTTTTCCCCTCCTGCAGATTACAGCTTTCTCACTCTTGTTTCAAAAAAACCTCCCGTTCTCTTTGTAAGTCAATGGGTAACATTTGTGTGTGTGTGTGCATGTTTTTCCATCACTTTGGTGAGGTTTGCAGAAGGAGAGGAGATAAATGTGTAATCCATACTTTTTGCTCACAGCAAGTTGAACAACAGTCACATTTCTTGAATTCTAAGATGCTGTTATTCATTATATGATGCATTAGGATTTTGAAACAACAAAATGCATCTGTTAAACTGGAGAAGGGGGCTGAGCTTCTTCCCACACCACTGTTCTCTTCCATCTCTGTTGGGTTGTTCTTCAATCCTCCCCTTGTTTCTAAAACAGTAGTCAGTCAAACTTTTAGGAACCAGTTTCAGAGACAAATAGCTGAGATTTAGAATTAGGCCAAAGCCGGATGGACTGGCATCTTCTAGCCATGTAAGGGGAGGATGTCCAGGGGCTTCCACCCCTGGAGACCAACTACATGACCCATACACATGGACCCTGGGCAGGATTTTCCCTGTGCGGATCGGCCCAATTCTCAGGAGTCACAAGTGACATGTTTAACATGTGGGGTAAATGTTTACTTTTTTTAGTTGCATTCTCACTTTGTTGCCCAGGCTGGAGTGCAATGGCATGATCATGATGATCATGGCTCAAGGAAGTCTTGACCTCCTGGGCTCAGGCGATTCTTCCACCTCAGCATCCCAAGTAGCTGGGACTACAGGCGTGTGCCACTACACCAGGCTAGTTTTCTAATTTTTTTGTAGAGACAAGGTCTTGCTATGTGGCCCAGACTGGCCTTGAACTCCTGGGCTCAAGTAATCCGCCTGCCTTGGTCTCTCAAAATGCTGAAATTACAGGTGTGAGTCACCACTCCCAGCCTGAATCTTTATGCTTAAGTAGCACAAAAAATTAGGGACTGGGACTTGTGTGTGGAAGGCTCCACTAGGCCAGTATTACCTACTGGCTTATCACAGCCACAAAAGTGAGATCAAGCCCCAGGGTCTGCACAGAGAAAAGCATGTGAACTAATTAGGTGGCATTCATGTCAGCTATTTTGTAGACAGAATGAAGGGCAAGCTGAGATGGCTTGTGGACAAATTTTGGGGAAGAGATTGATGTTGCATCCTGCAGGAATGTCTCGTGATATAGGAAAAAGTATTTCCAAAAAAGAAAACAGCTCATCTTGTTTTTCAAAGTAGAGCTGACTGGGAATATCGATGTTAATGTCTTCTTAGTGGTAATTTCTTGTGGAAGTGGGACTGTGGATGCAATTTGCTGACTTTTTAAAAAAATAAATGAACTTGCCGCATTCCATATCAGAAGCATAGGCTTCCTTGGTTACAAAAGAGTAAAATAATGCAAAAAAAATTTTAAATCTTACATATCTTGCTTTGGTTTGGTTTGGTCATTTGCATCCAGTTCTCCACCTGTAAGATAGGAATGAAAAACTTATAGGCCAAGTGTTAGTTGAACACAGATACCTGGTTTAGTGCCTGCTGAGGAAAAACACTTGTATTACAATTTTATATGAACATTGGTTGTCCTATCCTGAGCTATAAAATGTGCCTAGGGGCATGTGAAGTGAAGTGAAGTGGCAGGAAGACCATGAGGCAGACTGCATTGTAAAATCATTGCCTAACCTTTGAGGGAAAAATTGTGACGAAACTTCAGAAAGGCATGGTCAGAAAGTGGAAAAAAAAATACATTCGAAGTGTTGTTTTTTTTTTTTCCTATTCTCTCACTCAACAACAACAATCGACACAGACGACTTCTGGGACCACACGTTTGGAGATTTTCCCCACACACCAAGCAGGCTGTCAATTCTACAGTAGGCACCGGTAGGGTATCTTCCCATTCAATTCCAACATTATCTACCTGGAGATAGTGTCAGATCCCACAGGTTGAGGGCTCAAACCCACAAGACTGCCCTCTCTTCAGACCCAGTTGCAAATCAGGACTTCCAGAACTTATGACCTACTGGCTTCAAATTGAGATTCCCACAGCTCCTTCTTTGGGTTTGATAATTTGCCAGTGTGTTTCACAGAACTTAGAAAAATTTATATAAACTTACTGACTTCTTATAAAGGATACCACAAAAGATACAGATGAAGAGATGCATAGGGTGAGTTATGTGGGAAAGAGTGTGGTGCTTCCATGCCCTCTCTGGTATGCCACCCTCTAGGAAGCTCCATGTATTCAGCTATCTGAAAGCTCTCTGAACTCTGTCCCTAGAGGCTTCATTGCATAGGCATGATTGATTAAACCACTGGCCACTGGTGATCAACTCAACCCTCAGCCCCTCTCCCCTCTCCAGCAATTGGAGGTGGGACTGAAAGTTCTAATCTTGCCTTTGTTTTTCCAGTGACCAGCCCCATTCTGAAACTGCAAAGAAACTGCCAGTCACCAGTCAACTTATTAGCACGGGGTCCCCGATCCCCTGGGCCACTGATCAGTACCAGCCCATGGCCTGTTAAGAACTGGGCCACAAAGCAGGGAGGTGAGTAGTAGGAGAATGAGTGAAGCTTCATCTATATTTATAGCCACTTCCCATCACTTGTATTACCACCTGAGTTCTGCCTCCTATCAAATCAGCAGCAGCATTAGATTCCCATAGAAGCACAAACCCTATTGTGAACTGTGCATGGGAGGGATCTAGGTTGTGCTCTCCTTATGAGAATCTAATGCCTGATGATCTGAGGTGGAGCTGAGGTGGTGATGCTAGCGTTGTCTCCCATCACTCTCAGATGGGACCGTCTAGTTGCAGGAAAACAAGCCCAGGACTCCCAGTGATTATGCACTATGGTGAGTAGTAAAATTATTTCATTATATATTATAATGTAATCGTAATAGAAATAAAACATGTAATAAAAGCAATGCACTTGACTTATCCCCAAACTATCTGCCTCTGGTATGTGGAAAAATCATTTTCTTTTTTTAAAATTTTATTTTAAAGATGTGGGGTACAATACAGGGTTAGATATACAAATGTTCACTATGCAGGTACCCTTGTTGATGAGGTGTGTCGCTCCCTTCCCTGGCAGTTTCCCTCAACTGCCAATCCCACCCCCTCCTGGCCTGGCAGTTTCCCACTACTGCCAATCCCTTTCTTATAGTGTTATGATAATTGTGCAAGGTCCACTTATGAGCAAGAACATATGGTACTCTGTTCTTTGCTTCTGTGATAGATCACTGAGTGTGACAGACTCTGAATCCATCCAAGTTGCTGCGAAGTCCATATGTTTGTCCTTCTTTATGGCTGCATAATATTCCATTGTGTATATGTACCACATTTGTTTTATCCAGTCCAGCTTCGATGGGCAGCATGGTTGGGTCCACATTTTTGCTATTGTGACTAGAGCTGCAACAAACATGTGTGTGCAGGCATCTTTTTTGTAGAATGATTTGAGTTCCTCCAGGTATATTCCCAATAGGGGGATTGTTGGGTCATATGGAAGGTCAATTTCTAGTTCTGTCAGAAATCGCCACACTGTCTTCCAAAGAGGTTGCTCTAGTTTGCATTCCCACCAGCAGTGTAGAAGCGTTCCTTTTTCTCCGCATCCTCTCCAGCATCTGTTGTTGTTTGTTTTATGAAAAATTGTTTCTGTGAAACTGGTCCCTGATGCTAAAAAGTGGGGACCGCTGATCTATAGGAGAAATTCAAGAAGTTACAAATCTGGTGAACAGTGGATGCAGAAGGGGGAATTGTAGTAATCAAAGCTACTCACACCCTTCAGTCTATTAATCTGTAAGATGCCAACAAGGAGATCTGATGGCTCATTGTTTAAGGGAAAATATGGTTAGCAACCTTGGGGGCACTTTTACCCCTCCCCAGGTGTCAGGACATGAAGATAATCAATGGCTCTCTATCGCGGTGTCTGTAAAAAACCAACGGATCTGTTAATTCCTAACCACTCTCTTGATAGTTTCTTTTGCTTTGCAGAAGCTTCAGTTTGATGAGATCCCACTTGTCTATCTTATGTCTTATGGCATCAACTTGGATGGATTTGGAGTCGATCATCTCAGTGATCTGTCACAGAGACAAAGAATTGAGTACCACGTGTTCTCAATTGTGAGTGGACCTTGAACATTTATCATAATACTATAAGAAAGGGATTGGCAGTAGCAGGACACTGCCAGGGGCAGGGGGAGGGGGCACATAACATCAATAAGGGAACCTGATCTCAAACCAGGCAAAGCGGGGACCAAAGGGAGGCCCAAACTTTTCCTGTCTGATAACCACTTATCTGCCTAATCCTAAATTGTACCCTACATCTTTTAAATTAAAAAAAAATTCTAACCATAGCTTCCCATCTGCAGGGCTTGGGTCTCTTCTACAGCTTTTACCCCATGGTCCTATATTAATTTCATGTAGGTGGTTTCAATCCCCAAATAACTGCCTCCTTTATTTTTTGTTTAATTTCTGGAGTCAAATTTTAACTGGGCACCTTGCATTTTATCCGGTGACTCTCCCACACATTTGCTCGTCCTCGTCTCTGCAGTTACCTTCTTTGCTGGCTGTGGCTGTGTGAAGGTGTGAAGCTTGAAGATTCTCCGAGAGATCTAGTCAACGTCCCTTCTGTATCCCTGAGTCTCAAAGCAGAGCTTCCCTGCTCCACTCAAGCCGTCTTTCACAAACCTGACACCTCTGTAGCCTTGGTGTGGGTCCTCTTTTGATTGCTATTGCCTTGGACCGTGGCTGCTTATAAGTTGAGCTTGCCAAGAGGTGAGGGAGAAACATCTTCTGGACAGTGGAGGACCTTGGGGGTCCCCTGGGCCCTGTGCTGAGTGCTCCGGCTTCCAAAAGGTGAGGAGGCCTGTTGGGGAAAGTTCAGACCCAGGAGAGCAGGGAGTGAGGGTGAAGTGCTGGCCAATTTCCCTCCCCATCTCCCGCTTCCCATGCCTCCCTGCCACTACCCAGCATTATCAGCGTAAAATAATTTCAAGCCCCTTGCTCAGGACTGGGAATCCAGCTGGCCGCTCTGGGAGGTAGTAGGCCAAAGTTCTTGCCTCTTTCCGGGCCTTTCCAGAGGGGCTGCTGCTCCCCCAGGCCCCTTTCCCTTGTGCTGTGGTGCTGTCCCTCCAGCACATTCCCACAGTCGGATTCTTTCATGGCCTGTCGTAGGCACATCCCTGAAATTCCCGAGGGATCCCTGCCCGGCCAGTGTACTTCCTCTTCTCAAGTGTACGTGGGAACAGGCGCTGTCTGCCGGGATTAACAGCACATATGACTTCCCAGTCTCTCTCAGCGTCTGTTTCCTGTTAGGAGGCCCCGAGCTCTGAGCTAGAGGCTCCCAGGTTCCTGCCGCGTAGTGGGCGTGGAAGGGCTCTGATTGCTCTCTTAGAGGGCGGGGTCTCTCCCAGGGGGTGGGTCCCTCCTAGGGGGCGCGGTCTCCTGGGGGCGGGTCTCTCCTTTCGCAAACCTGACACCTCAGTAGCCTTGCTGCGGGTCCTCTTTTGATTGCTATTGTTGCCCTGGACCTTGGCTGCTTATAAGGTGAGCTTGCAAGAGGTGAGGGAGAAACATCTTCCTAACAGTGGAGGAGCTTGGGGGTCTCCTGGGCCCTGTGCTGAGTGCTCCTGCTTCCTAAAGGTGAGGAGGCCTGTTGGGGAAAGTTCAGACCCATCAGAACAGGGAAGAGGGTTCTCCTGTTTCCCTTTCCTCCTCAGCAGGTGCCGAGCTGTAGAGGTGCTGGAGCCGCTAGTAGTAGCTAGCCAGACAGAGCTGGTTATAAGATCTTTAGGAATAGATAAGGCGGTGGCTCACACCTGCAATCCTAGAGCTGTGAGGGGCTGAGGCGGGAGGATGGCCAGGAGTTCAGGATATCAGCCTGGGAAATACAGCAAGCGCAAGACACCGTCTCTTAAAAAAAAGAAAAGAAAAGTAAGAAAAGAAAAGATAAAAGATCTTCAGGAACTTTGTGAGCTGATTGTTAACCACAGTAACTGTTAAAAATTATATGAGCCTCCAGGTAAACAAATTAAAAACAAAGGTGATGGATTGTTAAACGTATTGCTTCCTGGTTTTCTACATACTACTATGTAAATAACTTGAGGTTATTTACATCTATCACATCTGTGGCGGAAATGCTATATAGGACAGTGGTGTGAGGATGTGCATCTCTTCCCCAGTCTGGCTTAAGTACCGATTTCACGTTGGCAGCTTGAAATGGGCCTTCTGAGAGTACTTACACCATGGGAGCCAGCAAATGATATAAATCAATGCTTAGTTATTTGAAGAGCTGGTTGGTAAACATTTCCCAGCAACTCACTGCCTATCAGCCTTGTCTGTTTATTGAATTAAAAATAAATGGAGTCCTTCAATCGCTTTGTTCAAGCAAATGGACGCAAACCTAGCCCACGGCATCTCTGGTTGAAATTCGAACATTGCCGCTCTGACCTGCCCTGACTCCTGCTCTGGAGGTGGCTGTCAGCTCATCCCCGTCACCCACCCACCTCCTCAGCTGCTTTCCAGTTTCCTCACCTGGGCAGGTTTCTGCCTCTCTCCCCATCACTTCTCTCAAGCATTTGTATGCAACTTCCTTTAGCCTCTCAGCTAAGTGCTCTCTCCCTTTTCTCGTCAAGGCTCAAGGCCCATCTCTTTCCCCATCCTCTTGATTCTGAATTGATCCTAAAATTTCTCGGGCACAATTAAAATATGCTCGTATGGGCCAGGCTCAGTGCCTCAGCCTGTAATCCTAGCACTTTGGGAGGCCTAGGCGAGGGGATTGCCTGAGCCCACAGGCTCGAGACCAGCCCTGGCAACTTGACGAGCCCTCATCTCTACAATAATTCAAAAAGAAAAATAAAAAATTAGCCAGGCGTGGTAGAACGAGCCTGTAGTTCTGGCTGCTTGGAAGATTGAGGCAGAAGGATCACCGGAGCCCAGCACGTAGATGGTGGGGTATGCACTCCAGCCTGGGTGACAGAGTGAGACTCCAAAAACAAAATAAAAAATGCTCATATGAATGTCCCCAGCTGTACTTGCAGCACCACCTCTACTGGTGCTGCTGCTAAAAATAGTGACACCTCTCTATACCTGCACCTGTGCCATCTGTGTTCCATGCCAGAGTCCCCAGAGCCCTTCCATGTGCAGTTCCCACATAATCCTGACATTTCCACAAAAAGTTAGTATTCAGGGATATGGTTCAATTTAGGTGCTGGAAGAGAACTTTTCAGACTGCCCGCAGCAGTATGTGAAACCTGAGGTTGTGCCGTGGGAGTCTGAGTAGAGGAGGAGAAGAAGGGACCTCAGAGAAGATGGAGCATCACCCACAGCTCTTCAGACTTCAGACCCAGCAGACCATCTCACTGTCTAGAGAGAGAAGTTCAAACTGTGGCTTTTAGAGCAATGTTTTAACCTGACTTCTTTATTAGCCGAGTGAACTTGAGCACTCTGGGCCTCAATTTCCTCATCTGAACAATGGGGATAATATTAGTTCTTACCTCATACAGCTTTTATGAGTTTTAAATGAGTTAATACACATAAAGTTCTTCAAATAGTGACCAGGCAATGGATGTTAGCCATTATCATTACTGGGTACAAAATTGTATTCAACAGAATAATTCTGCTAGTCAGAGGTTGAAAACCACTTATTTAGCTACGTGACCTTTATTTTCTAGGTGGGAAAACTAAGGCTTAGGGCTAAGAACTACACACAGCTATTTAGCAGCAGAGTCAGGACTAACTCCCTCTCTGCTTTAAATTGCTCAACAAATGGTGCTAATCTTCTTTTTTGATCTGGAAGGGCTGCTGAAACAAGACACCCACAACATTCAACACCCTCATACCTTTATTATTATTCAAATTATGTCTTTATCTTAATCTTAATTCAGGGTTACATGCACAGATTTGTTTCATTTTATATTGTATGATGGTGATGCTTGGGCTTCTATTGAACCTGTCACCCAGTGTCACGACATGGTACCAAAGTGATGGGAAGAGTCTCCAGAGAACACAACAGAACCCATCCATCCATTTTCTTTTTTCCCCCATTTTTATTTTAGATTCAGGGGGTTCACATGCATGTTCGTTACATGAACATATTGTGTAGTGGTGGGGACTGGGTATCAGGTAGCCCATTGTACATAGTCAGGATAGAAAGGGAACACGGGGGACATGCCCTTCTGTGTTTGACAAAAGCTTTCTGTGAGCCTGGGATGGCCATGGTTTGACCCAAAATTTTCACAGGCAAGGGAGCTGCCAACAGCATGTGTCCATGCTAGGTAATATGGTGCTCAGTGTGGGAAGCTGTGATGGCACAAGATAGTGAACATTGTACCCAACACGTAATTTCTGAACTCTAATCTCCCTTCCTACTTTATCTCCTTATTGGTGTCCCCAGTGTCTATTATTTCCATCTGGGATAAGTGAAAACATGCAGTGTTTGGTTTTCTGCTTCCGGGTCAGTTTACTTAGGATGGGAGGGATCTCCAGCTGCTGCAAAAGGCCTGATTTCATTCTTTTCATGGCTGCATAGTATTCCATGGTATATGTAGACCACATTTTCTTTATCCAGTCAATTGTTAGTGGGCACTTAGTTTGGTTCTATGAATTTGCTAGGGTGAATCATCAATTTCCTAGGGGAAGTGGAAGTCCCGAGACCTTTGAGCCTAGTCAGAGACCTTGCAGCTAGTTACAGCTGTGCTGAGCAGGATGTGCCATCACAAATGCCCACCCCTGTTGGCAGTTCCCTGGCTGTGAAAATTTTGGGTCAAGCCGTGGCCATTCCAGGCCCATAGGAAGCTTTTGTCAAATATAGAAGGGCATGTCTCCTACGTCCCCTTTCTGTCTTGACTGTATATACAAATGTCATTTTACTCAGGCACAGCTGTAGCTGTCATGTGGGCTCAATTTTGGTTCTGGGAATTCTCTAGGCACAGTGTCAGAAGTCAGCCCTGGGGCTGGGGTTCCCTGCTGGGTCCTTACATATCCCACCCCCCTTCACCCTCCTCCCTAACCACTGCCCCCTGCCTCTTCTGTGTCCATGCTAAGTAATGTGGTGCCCTGCTTGCTGCACCTTTGACCTTCTATCTGAACATGGTTTTTGTTGCTAATCCCCTATGGTTTTAGGAAGTGAGGGGAACTGAAGCCATGGGTTGACAGCATCCAAGGCTATGTGTGGGGTAGCCACCATGACCTTGAGAGCCATCATGGGTCGCCTCTGTGGGTGCTGATCAGTCAGAGAGAAGCTGGTGGTGATCAAATTTCCCCAAACTCCAGGGGCTTTTTTTTACCTGGAGATACCCTAAACCAAATCCATTGCTACTAAGTCCATCCCTGTCTTCCCTTGGGAACCTGATCCCCGGGGTCGGACCATATCCATTCAGCCTACAGGACTCAATGGGGGCCACCCTGCATTCCTCTTCGCATTCTGGACAGCCCGGGAGCTCGTGCTCTCTGGGGCCACCTCCTCACTTCAGGTCTCCCTCCTGCTGGGCTGCAGCTGGGCCCAGATCATGTGATCCTGGGCTGGGCTCCCAGTTCTGCCTTTTGTGTGTGTGTCTCAGCTTCCTGTAGAGTTGGAATGATCATATATACCAAAAGGTTACCTTGAGGATTCAATGAGGTGACATATCAAAAAATCACCAGGACGGGGAATGATGCATGGCGGGTGCTGAGTTAATGTACGTTCCCTGCTCCTCTTTCCTTTCTAGTGCATTCTTACCCAAGAAACAGGGTGAAAAAGCTATGCATATGAGAGGAAAAATGTGTTACTTATCTCCTCCCCCCAACCCCTGGCCCATCTTCTTCCAGATTTGCTTGCTCTGCAAGGGGGAGAAGGTGGGGTGAGGTTGGGGATGAGTGAGGTGTGTGGGTAGAGGTAGGGGGACAGAGAGGCCAGAGTGGTCAAGAAACAGTTTGAGGGGAGAGCAGTGGCATCTCACAGGGGATCTTCTTACCTATTTAGGGGAGTGTGCCGTGCCCACCCTCCTGTACCCCACAGAACCCTCAAAAATATCCATATTATGCACTAAAAGTTGGGCTTGAATCTCAGCTCAACCTCTTCCCAGCTATGAGGGCTGGGAATCTCCAGCTGCAACTTGGGGGTGACAGTCACTCAAAACACAGATGCTGATGGGGACTAATGATGCCTGCCGTGTAGGGTGCTCACCTGTGTGAGTGTGTGAGTCTGGGTCCTCACTGAACTGAGACTTTAGTAGGGGACGGTGACAATAAATAAACAATTGTGATATAATAGAATATCAGGTAGTAATAAGGAATATAGAAAAAGTACACCTGGGCCAGGAGCTGGAGAGTGTCAGGTATCAGGCCAGGTGTATGTGGAAGAGCCCTCTTACCCTGGAGTCTCCTCGCACTGGGCCCAGTACCTTGCAGAGGGGACTGGTAACTGTGAGCTTTTTGGCTGGTCCCTGGCCTGCTTCCCCCTAATCCTAGAAATGTCTCATTTAGCTCTTCTCATGGCACTGTCCTGGTGGGAAGTTAAATGTCATTTTAAGATCATAAGCCCACCAGTGCTGGTCAATTCTTTCTTGTATGCCAGCTCTTCCAGCCATGCACTATGCATGCTAGTGTCAAAAGACGAAACAAATTTTGTTGTAGATCTAAATGGCTTTTATTTGAGATTTGTGAATTGAGACAACCTCCATTCTAGAAAATAGAATGACAGCTCTCACTGGGCAATGGCAGAACAGTGGGTTTTGTAAGCTGGGAACAGGGAAACAGAGCAACAGAAAAAAAGCTGATTGGTTAACACCTGGTTACTTCAGGTTACATTTTTTTGTAATGATCAAAGCAGAGAGAACTTCCTTTTTATGCTGACTCAGGTAAACTGGAGTCCCTTGTTCTCAGGAGAAACTGATCTGGTCGGTGATCTACCTGTTTCCTCAAAGTTTTGATCTGATTATGTGACATTTAGCATGAGTGACTCCATGTTGGCTTGGTCTGTTGGGCCTAATGCACGAGCCCAGTGCAAAACAACGACCTCCCCGTATTTTTTGTTTAGCACCAGTTAGCATTTCTTTGGGACAGCCCATGGAAAGTGGGATATGCCACAGCCCCTCTGAGTGATGTCATCATTGGCAATGACACCTTTAAAGTACAATAACATAACTTTGAAAGAAAGTGATGATTTATAATATTTATTTTCCTTCATCCATTGGGGATATGTGATAACAAGATACTGACAGAGAAAAGGATACATTTTGCAAGTTTAAGGGGAGCATAGCTATATGTTTTTGCATACCATGTGATGCCATTCCCCCCCCCAAATGACTCTGAGGCTACAGTCAGGACCAGTTTTATCAAAACGATTATAAAATAGAAAAGTTTATGTTACCAAGGGCTTTAGTGGTAGTGGCCATGATGGAAGGAGACACTTCTCCTTTGGTTTTCAGGTCCTCTCCCATGCTGGATGACTGTGATGGATTGTGTGATGCCCCAAACTCAGCCCCTCAGGGCGGTACAAATCACCAACTGTGAAGTGACCCTCCTGCCCAGGCCTCCTGCTTGCTAGCTGTTTCCTGGACACCCTGCTGGCTCAAGCACTTACTTCAGAAACCCCCTCTCTCCTTTTGCTCCTCCCTACTTCCGCCCTTCTCTCTCCCCCAACTTACTTCTTTCTTGCCCTTTGCCCTCACCTCCATGATGTACGGTTCTTGCTCAGCATTACCACCTCCACCTTATCCCAGGCTCTTGCATTCCAAACTGCTTTGCCAGTTCTTCCAGTTTCCTGAGCCACTTGGAGCTGCTAACAGGCTTCTGTTGAGCAGAGGAAACTCCAGCCTGGACTTGAAGAGGTGCGAGGTCCCAGTGGCTCACACGTGTCCCACACGCAATGGAGAACCTTGGGAGCTGCAGTCTGGTGCTCAGTGCCCAGAAAAACATGGGGAACTGTCTCTCGAAGGGGTGCTGTTTGCACCAGGGAATTTATTATGGTTGATAGTTGTTTCTAGGATGTTTTGGTGCAAAGTTGAGAATATTTTTTAAAACAACAACAACAACAAAAAGGAAAGAATGAACCTCTTCGTGGGCGGTAGCGCTCTCCAGGGGAACCAAGAGACAGCCAGAACTGGAGCGAGTTATTGAGAGAGATAAGGAGGGCACAGGGGATGCGACTGTGAACAAAATTCTCAGAAATGGAATTTGGAAGAAAGAGGCTTTATTTCAGTGAACAGTTTGTAAACTGGGGAGAAGCTGCAACCTTGGGTGTAAATGAAGGTACATTCCAGAGAACAGAAACAAAGTTCAGTTTTTATAGTGAAACTTCCTTCCAAGTCCATTTATGCAAATAAAGGATTCAAACGCGCTTAGTTCTGATTGATCAAGTCAGCTGAGCTCTGATCGGTTGGTTCAGGTGAGCCCTGGGTGTCCCAAAGTTTTCCGAAAACTCAGAGTAGTCTGTGACCTTTAGTCAGTAAATGGCTGCTTAACTGTGCTTTAAATTTAGGCCCAGGTAGCCATGCAGGATCTGCCCTGAAGGACTGGCTCTTTCACATGAACCAGGTAGGACCATCCCCAAACTTTTGCCCAGCAGATACCAGATCAGGCCTGGGAGGCAATGAAGACAATATTGATATACTTATGTAACAAACCTGCACATGTACCCCTTGAATCTAAATTTTACAAAAGCAAAATAAATATAAAACTAACTCATGGAAAAAAAAAAGACACAACTTTGGACATTGTTTTACTGCCCAGAGTGGAGGAGTGTCTCCAAACTAAATGTCTACGGTGTCCACACCTACACTGGGTTGGCATATGTAGACCTCGCAGCAAGAGATGCACCTGGTGTGCTGGGAGCAGACGAGGGAGGTGAGCTGGGTTCTGCCATGATAGTTTCACTGGGACTACCTAACTCTAGACCCTTAGGTCTAGGAAACCCTTAGGTCTGAGTGCTCACTTTGCTAAGACATGCTGAAGTCTGGCAACCTGGGCAGGCTTTTGGGGTGAGACTGCATGATCACAGGAGGGACTACTTCTGCCTGGCAGTCTGACAGGTGACAGAACATCCGGATAATGGAGCGCTTGGCAACAATAGAGAAACAGTAACAGAGCAATGGAGTGCAGCTCCTACCTAACAAGTGTGGGCCTATTATTCCTGATTTTGAATAATGGGGATTTGAAACTTTTGAAATAATGCAAAATGTTCTTAGTTGAGAAAAAAAAAGTCAAAGCTGTGTAGGCGGTGAGGTGTGAAGCATGGATTGTTTCCCATTCCAGGAGATATGTAGGCAGACAGAAACTCCACCATCCTTTGGCTAGCTGGAGTTAAACCATGCCATTTATGTGCTTTCTGACTCTTGTACTTTTGGTAATTATTGTGCAGTCATTTCAATTTTTGCTGTTAGAATCTTTAAAACAAACAGTAAGATCATTCAACTGTCATCAGGGATAACTCTGGTGCTAGTGGTAAAATAAAAGTACACCCACAATCAGTAACTCTGGAATGAAAGTTAGGTGAGATAAAGTGTCATGAAGAAGGTCTAAAAACACCATAAAATACCAGTCTGCTAATTTTAGGACAAGCATCCTAAGAAATATTGGATAATACTGAGAAGATAAAAATAGCATTAAAGATCCACAAATAGCTGCCACCATTTACTTTATAGTTAATCCCAGGAAAAATTACTCCTGCATTACATGAGGGCTTCAGGAGTCCACTCTCCACCTAGAATGCTCCACACAGCATCCTTAGAGTGAAAACTCCCAGGGCAGATTATTTCCTGACAGCTGTGACTAGATTAAGACTACATGGGACAGTGGCCTCAGAGAAGGGAGTGCATAATATCAGCTTCCTCCAGAGAGCAGCCAATGGGTCTATTCCCAGCCCCTATTTCTGTGCCTGTTTCCATGGCTGCACTGCTGCATGTACACAAAGAGTGACTGGGAAGGACTGCCCTCTCACCTGTGGATTCTGGATACTTTTGGGGTCTGACTTTTTACCCTTACACCTCTGTAGCTTTTGAATATCAGGAAAGATTGTAAACTTGTAATCTGAAAAACAAACTATTAAAAAGAAAAAAAAATGAAGGAAGAGGATCTGAACTCTGCTGCAGGAATTGGGCCTACCTGGAAAGCAACAAAGTGGTCCACGGACAATCTGATATGATTTGGTCCAATCTGCTCCACTCCAGCAGTCCTAGGGCTGTTTCAAAGTAACTGTTAATGGGTAATGTGTTCCTCCTTCTTTCTGTCTGGCATGCCTGAACTCAAAGTGGTCATTCAGCAGTGATGTAACTCCATGGGGAGGCAGGGGCATGTTAGGTGTCTTATTAGCCCATTGGGGTTGCTCTAACAA
Organism: Carlito syrichta; assembly: GCF_000164805.1. Lineage (NCBI taxonomy): Eukaryota > Metazoa > Chordata > Mammalia > Primates > Tarsiidae > Carlito > Carlito syrichta. Next base: position 25,606 of record NW_007124180.1, read on the forward strand.
AATACCATAGACTGAGAGCTTAAACAATAGATATTTATTTCTCGTGGTTCTGGAGTCTAGAAGTCCAAGATCAAGGTGCCAGCAGATCTGGTGGCTGGTGAGGGCTCTCTTTCTGATTTGCAGATGGCCACCTTCTCTCTGTGTTCACACGTGGTGGAGACAGGGAAAACTCTGATCTCTTCTTTTTCTTAGAAGGGCACATATTCGTCAAGAGAGCCCCACTTTCCTGACCTCATGTAAACCCAGTTACCTCCTAAGGAAATCACATTGGGGATTTGGGCTTCAAAATATGAAAGTGGAATTGGGGGTGGGGGGGCACAAACATCCAATCCATAACAATAGAGATCTTCCAATGGGGGTAAATGCTTCTTAGGAAAATTACCCCACAAGAGGCTGCTCTGGGATATGTGTCCACCCCAACTTGCTATCCCCACAAGATTGTGGGATTAGGCAGCAACTCCACACGCCCAGCATGGCCCTCAGCTTGTGCAGTCCATGGCCTGGCCACCTGCAGAAGCTCAGGGGGAAGGGGTAGCACGGGTCTGAAGGAGAAAGGAGGGGAAAAGAATGGTGATGAGAACCTCTTACACTTTGTTCTAAGGAGAGGTCCCTGGGAGGAGCCTAGGCAGATCCTTTGGCACTGGAATTGCCCAAGGAGGCTCAGGATGGCCCTGACGGTTGGGCCACTGCCTGGGAAGTGACCATCAGCTGGGAATGTGAAACCTTTGTGTCCCTGTGCCTAGAGGGGTTCAAGAAAGAAAGATGGATATTGAAGTCATTGCCAACTGGCTTGGCTGGGTGAGTTGATCCTTTACTAGGAGACACGGACCGCAGGTGTTTGCAGGGCATAAACCAGGGAGGGGCAGCAGAATTCATACCCTGCCCCATCATTGCAAGTGGGTCAAGGGTGTTATCTCGTGGGAAAGAGAACAAGGGGACGTGTCCTGAGAATACAATAGGCACAGTGAGCAATCAGATGGGGGAGGAGCAGGGAGTTAACCCAGCTTCAGCACAGCCAACCCTACCTCTCTCTAGGAGGCTCTACATTGTCACCCACATGTGCTCAGCCACAGCTCTACTCGATTCTGGCCTCCAGAGATGATGCCACCTCAGTGACAGTGAGCATATGGTTAACACTTCCTGACTCTGACAGTCTTTCACAGGATCAGGCTGCATATAGCCCATCCTAAGTCCAATCATGGTCCAACCTCTGTGAAAGTGACACCATGTGTGGAACTTAGCAGCTCAGAGCAGTGGTGCTTACATTCAGACCAGCTGGCCGGATTTCAAACTGAGCATTCCTATTGCACAAGCATTTCAGACACAGAAAGGATTCTGGCAAATTTACTGTCTGTGTATGTGATCCAAAAATGGACAGTAGTCATTTTTAACAGCTTCGAGGTGAAAAGATAATCTGTTAACTTTTTATTTTCTGCAAATGATATTACAAAAAGAGTTAAGCCTGAAACTGAAAAGAGTGATTCTGTGTTACCATGCTTGTGTGGGTTGTAGCTCATGTCTGTGGGCAGTTTGCAAGCATTCCCTCCTCTCCTCCCCATTCATTTATAAAGAAACCTCCTACATAGTGCTATTAAAATAAAAACTTACTCATATGCTTAGTCAACGCAGAGTAGAATTTCTTTCATAGATTCCCTATGAATGAGTTCTGAAGTAACAGGTTTAGAAAATGAAACTGCTCAAAAAGAATATGAAAATTATTTGAAAAGGTGCCAGAAAATGCTTTGAGTGTGTGTGCACAGAGTTGGTGGGATATCAGCTCATGTGACTGTTCCAAGATCTCAAACTATTGATAGTGAATGAACAACCTCAAGAGTAGATGTGGGAATAAATGATCCAGGCTTAAAATGAGAGAGTCCCATTATGGTCTCCATGGAGACTTCTTCTAATCAACACGCCACCTCTAAACACATGGTCTCATGGCTGCCTGTTGATTGTGTGGGCGCACTCAGCGCCTTGGCTTTGGGTCCCAGCTCTGCTATTTACTATCTGTGTGGCCTGGGGCAAGTTGCTTAACCAGCCTGATCCTCAGTTCTCTTGCCTGTAACATGCTGATAATAACAGCATTTACTCCATGGGATACAGGGTTCCTCTACCCCCAATTCTTCGGCACTCAAAATCAAATTAATAGCAGTTTTGGTTATAGCAGTTTCCACCACTGGTTCGTATAAGTTTTTGCCATTTATCTAGATATGTAATTAGTTATTTATAATATACGAATGAGCACCCACAAATCCACCACCCAAAACACAAATTAAGTCTGGGACAATCACCTACATCTTACCAGCGAATCTGTCATTTCTCATTAACCCTTTCTCCCCCACTCTCGTGGTCACCCCCATCTGGAGTCCTGTGTTCCTAATACCCCGGCTTCCCTTTTTATTTGGTTTTATGCTTCTGTATGTATTTCTAGAAAGTATGTATATTTTTATCTTAATTAACTTTGTAAAACTTTAGGGGACTTTTTTTTTTTCACTTCATGTTGCACTGCAGAGACCCGTCCACTGTATTTTGTGTAATTATAATTCATTAGTTCTGACAGCTTCATAATAGTGTGCAAATACACCATAGTATAGTCATCCATTCTTCCACTCTTCCACGAAGGATCACTTGGGAAGGAAGAGGGTTCGGTGCTGTTCTAATCCTACTTGTACAGGTCTGCCCTTGCATCAGTGTAAGAGTTTCTCTTGGGTATTGACCTTGAAATGGAATTATGTTAGAGAACATGAGAAAGTTCAACTTCAGGAGATAATGCCAAACCATTTTCTAAAGACTTTGCACCAATCTGCAACACTATGACCTTCATCCTCTCCAACACCTAGTCATGTTAGGATTTTACTTTCTGTGAAATATCTGTTGGTGTTTTCCTCCATTATTAAACTGGGTTATTTGTGGTTCTTTAACAAAACTGATTTGTAGCAGTTCTATATATATATATTCTTGGTACTAGACCTTTGTGTCAGATATTATGAATATCTTGCTCCAGTTTCTGCTTTGTCTTCTCACTTTTTACAGTTATCTCTTGGTGAACAAAGGTTTTGATTTTGATATAGTTAAATTTAACTCTAACCCCTAACCCTAACCCTAACCCTAACTCAACAATTTATGTGTTTGTTTTAAGGAAATCTTTAGCTACCGAAGGTATAAAAGATAATTACTGTATCATTTACAATAAACTCTGAAGTTTGTTTTTGACATTTAATTCCTTCATCTTTCTGGGGTTACTTTTCAGATATAGTTTGAGGGAAATATTCAAGACCATTTACCCCCACAGCTTCGTGTATTGACGGTCACTTTTTTCCTTTATCCTCTGTAATATACCAACGTTCTTTTTTACCTTTTTCTGAAATCTCATTCATACCCTGTGGCCTGTTTTTCTGCCCTTGCACCGATACAACAAGGTTTTAATTACTCCAGCTCTGTAAAAGTCCAGATACCTAGTAAGGTGAATCCTTCTTCCCTGCTTTTTCAGAAACTCTCTGACTATTTTTGTCCTTAACTCTTTCAAATATGTTTAGAATGATCTTTCCAAATTCTATCAGAAAAAAAAGGTATTGGGGATTTGATAGAAATTGCACTGAAAGTATAGATCAAATTACAGCATTAAATTATATAACCTATGAGCATAATATATTTCTCCATTTACCTTAGGCCTTCTTTCATATTTTTTAGTAAAGTTTTATATTGTTCTTTTTAGATGTCTTGGATATTTTTTGTTAGATTTATTCTAAGAGACTTGATATTTTCTATTGCCGTAGTAAGCACTATTGTCTCTTAATTAACCTTCCTAGCAATTTGATGTATATGTTATATATCTTTACTAAATTTTATTATTTTAATAATTTGTTTATGGATTTTGAGGATTTTCTATGTGAGTAATCATAACTTATACATTTCCTAATAATTTTGCTTTCTTCATAAGATTATTTTTAAATGAATTGGCATTATGGAAGCAAATCAGAAACACAGTGGTTAGCAGCTAATAAGTGCACAATAAATCTTGTGGTTATTGACATTATTGCCATTGCTAGTTAACAGAAGATTTCTAGGAATTGCCATAGCCAATTTGCTCGTGTTGAAGAAAACAACAGAGGTTCAGAACAGTTTCCCGATTTACCTGGGATCATCCAGTTTCTTGATGCCAGGACTTGGGTCTTGGGACAACAAAGTCAAATGTTCTCTCTCTTAGTCCCTCAATCAATGAGTGTTTCTCTCTGGCATAAACTTCTGCCAACAGGACTGGTTTCCACGAGTGGCATTTTCTGGCATATCCATGACAAAAATGTATTCAGTCGGCAGCATGAATTAAGCTCCTTCTGTGTGCTTCAGTTCCCACGTTGTATGTATTTCTAGCCTGGGGAAAAGGTACATGCTACCACTCAAAGGTGCAGAAAATGGTAACTTATTTTCTTTTTAAAATTCTCTATATAGATCTCATCATTTCTTATTGATGGCAGAGAAGAAAGGAAGTGTTTTAAAACTTGCGCTCTGAAAGCAACTTGGGCTCTTTTGGTCTAACTCACTTTCTTTTGGGTAAATGCAGTTAAATCAAAATTAATATTTCCCTCCCAAAGGATACCTCTTCACCCTCCTCTGTCTCAGATTTTCAGCTGGAAGGGGGAGACACTTATGGATTCTTGTGGTGTGTGGTGGGAACTTTGAACTCATCCTTCCTTTGAAAACATCACAGTTGTTAGTTGGGCTGCTGCTGGCCTGGCCCTGTCTTTTGGCATCCATTTCTGGAATCTCTAGATTTGGCTGGCTCTCCTGGTCCTTTGGGACCTCCACTGCTCAGATCTTCTTGGCCCTGATGATCCTCTAAATCTCAGCTTTGTCTGTTATCTGTCTCTGGCTCGTCAAGGTGACGCTGTGGCAGGCTGGCTCACAGGTACATCCTTGGGAGGCACATAGGAACACTGGGGCCCCTTTCTGGCCACAAGGAAGCAGAGGAAGAGGTAAGCTGCTCTTGTTTCCCTGGTGTGTACTGTTCTCAGACACTAGCTCAGCCTCGACTTCTCTTTTCTCCTCTCCTCCCTGCATCCCTCCCCCAGCAACTCGCCTCTTGGTCAGAAGGATGGCTGCGTCTCCTTCCTGTTGGATGTGGCTTCCCTGACTTAATGTCCTCTGTCTTCCCTTGATTCAGGCTGACAATAAACTCTGAAGTCAAGTTGACTTGGCTTGACTCTTTGGAGATGAAGGGAACTTTCAGAAGGTAGACTCATATGTATCCTCTCTCAATAAAGCCTGAATTTGGCCTGCTTCTCCATAACCTCTAGAAAGGCCTGTTTTGACATGTGAATATTTTCTAAATATTATCCTGATTACACTTGGTAATGGCTGATTTTGGGGTTATGACTAAGACTGCAGTTGTGTAGAACAAGTCATGCTCCCAACTCTCCTCTGAAAGCAATTCAAACTCTTTTGACCTAATTCACAGTCTTTGGGGTAAGTACACAGTTAAATCAAAATTAAAATTTTAAGATTTTCCCCCCAAAGGATATCTCCTCACTCTCCTCAGTTCCAGGTTGGCAATTGGAAGGAAGATAGGATTATGGGTGTGTGGTGGGGCTTCTGAACCCATTCTTCCTTTGAGACATAGCAGGTGCTGGTTTGGCTGGAGCCGGCTTGGTCTTATCTTTGGGCATCCAGTTTGGAGACCACTGCTGGGGTGAAGGAGTGGCCTCTGACTTCCGGCCTGCAGATGCCGGTTTATTTATCCCACGTTGGTCTCCATTTGACCTTTATTGAGAGCTTAACATGGATGTGGCTCTGTGTTTGGCTCTGAGAACCCAGAGAGAGTAAGATGGTGGCTTGAAAGCTCAAACACAAAGACCTGCAACAACTGTGCTTATTATATTAGCAAAATCTAATACAACCAGAAAAATCAGGTACAGAGGAGCAAGGAACAGCAAGTCTGCTGGGTCTGTTTCCTTGGTTCCTACACATAGGGCTGGGCATTATTTACCCCGATAAAGTCCATTATGCTTGGGATATAGTACCAATCAGTTTTCTCTTTGTAGACCACTGTCCCTGCAGGGTTGGGCACCAGAGTATATTTTACAATGCTAGTCCATGATGGCTGTCCAAGGTAGCAAGTTGTGTTTCTGTTCCCATCTCTAGCGTACATTCGGGAAGGCACGTGACGGGGATGAAGGCACGTGACGGGGATGAACCTGCTTAAGCCATCAGTTGTGGCAGGCCCACTTTCTATTGCCAACAACAGTTAAGTAAGTGAAATAGGGTCCCACAGGAGCTCTCTGAGTTGGTGTACTATGAAATGCAAAGTCAGCTTGCCTCTGGGTGAGTGCTAAAAGAAACACAATTTAATTTTCTTTGGCCGTTGGGAGCAGCTGCCCAGGCCGAGGTCTCTGCTGCCAAAATGAGATTTCATTGGAAAGTAGGTTTTCCCAAATCATATTGAAATGGGACAGTGTTTTCCTCAGGCCTTCAGGGTCTTGACATGACGCTGAGTATGTGTTGGTGTGTGTGCACACCACTGACTTCTTTCTGTATGTTCTCTTACATATGAGGGAGTATCCAAAATAACTCAAAATTATCTTTTTGGAGAGTATGCCCCTTGTAGTACAGGCTTCCCCAGGCAACTAAGTATTCTAGGAACCCATCATCATCAGTATAATAGCTAGTATGGTTGTGAGAGTCTGCATTCAGCTTCAGTGATTTTTTTTCTGTGGCACAGGTGACTGGTTCTTCCACCATGACAACGTACCTGCCCACACCACATTGAGTGTTCAGCAGTTTTTGACCACAAATAGCATGAACCCCCATGCCCCACCCGCCCTGTTCACCTGATGTCATCCTGAAAGACTTTTTTGTTTCCCCAGATGAAAAAAATCCTCACAGGGGAAACGTTTTGCCGATGTGGAAGAGAAACAAAAAATGGCAGAAGCACTAAAAGACGTCAAAATTGAAGAGTTGAAAAACTGTTTTGGGCTGTGGGAAAAGCATCTCAATAAGTGTATTACATCAAATGGAGAGAACTTGGAAGGTGACTGAAGTTTCAACACGTAAGAATAAACGCACATTTTAAAAATAAATAAATTCCATTTGGAGGGGTCCCTCCTTGTGTAGTCCACGTGTCTGCCCCAGTGGGGGGAGCACCACACCGCTCTTGAGATGCAAGTGGGTGTTCTTATTGCTCCTGCTGCTTGCAGCCTGTTTCCTTACTGGTTTTAAAATGTATGTTGGAGATTTCTCAGAGACTGTTTTTCCAAATTCTGAGGTGTTCATTGGTAGACTCAGTAGGGTGTTCATTATCATGCCACAATAGGATGCTATGGATGAAGGCACCAGTGAGAGGCATAGACACATTTACCAAGGGTAAATTCTGAATATGGAAAGATTGCAGTCTGAAGTACATCTTAGCTCATCTATGGTCACACGTGTGGATTGCATTTTAAACATTCTTATGAACTTTTTTTGTTGGGTTTTGTCAACAGAACTGACAGCATCTTGCTACTTTATCTTCGCTCTTAATGCTTTTAAAGTACAAGTCAGGGTCTTAATATAGCTAAAGGAAAGAACGTCTAGTGAGAGAATTGCCTTTTTCTGATGTTTCTGCTTTGTGAAATGTGATCCCCTTTTCCTGGAGTTTGGTGAAAATACTTGAGTCTGTGTCTGTCTGGTAACTAGACAGCCCTAGGATGTTCTGCAACCCTAGGAAGCAGGAACAGGAACGATGACAATTAGAAATCGCATCGGGACATGTGGACTTATTAACACAAACCCTAAGAAAACTGGTGGCTTTTGGCACCATATATAAATAGAAAAGATCTAGTTCATATTTTGGCAAAAGTAAATAAATACATATATCAAAGAGTGCCTTCAAGAATAGATAATGTCATGGACTTCGCAGCAACTTGGATGGATTTAGAGTCTGTCATACTCAGTGATCTATCACAGAAACAAAGAACAGAGGACCATATGTTCTCACTTGTAAGTGGACCTTGAACAATTATCATATTACTATAAGAAAGGGATTGGTATTTGAGGGAAACTGCTAGGGGAGGGAGGGACACACCTCATCAACAAGGGTACCTGCATAATCAACATTTGTGTACCTAACCCTGAACTGTACCCCACATCTTTAAAATAAAAAATAAATGTTTTTAAAAAAGAAAACAGAAAGCCAAATTGTCTACATTTACTCTTAAATTGACTTTATAAATAAAATATCTTTTCTTTTTCATGTTAAAAAAAAAAGAATAGATAATGTCTTTGATCACTCATTGCACCATCTGTTGCCATCCTAAGGGCTACATATGTATTCACTCATTTCTTTTTTTTGAGTTGAGGTCTCACTCTGTTATTCAGGCTACAGTACAGTGGCATGATCACGGCTCACCACAGCCTCTAACTCCCGGGCTCAGGTGATTCTTCTGCCTCATCCCCCCGAGCAGCTGGGGCTGCTGATTTCTTTTATTTTTTGTAGAGACTAGGTCTTGCTATGCTGCCTAGGCTAAACTCGAGCTTCTGGCCTCAAGCAATCCTCTTTCTCCATCCTCCCAAAGTGCTGAGATTACAGGCACAAGCCACTGTGCCAGCCCCACTCACTTCTTACAACACCTCTGTGTGGCCCATGGCCTTGTTATTTGCACTCCCATTTTACAGATAAAGAAACAGAGGCCACTTGTGGGAGAAAAGCCTGCTGAGAGTTATACAGCTAATAAGGGCCTGAGCTGGGACCCCACTGCAGTGTGGCTTCAGGCCTGGTCTAACTTTTCGCCTTGGCAACCATTCTCACAAAGGAAGGCAAGAGGTGGGTGGATTTGATGTGGTATTTTATATCATGCCTCTCGCTATCCTCTTTCCCTGGAGTCCACTAAGATTAAAGTGGGAGGAAAATTCTCTAGTTCTCTCTGTAAAGTTCTGCAGGCAGGGGGGCTGTTCCCTCTGGCCAGCTAGGCTCCAAGGTGACTGGCTGCCTGGGGCTGCTGAGTCACAGGATTTTGGCAGGCCACACACGGGGCAGGGGAGACCAGACACTTCATCTTTTAAGCTTCTGGAATTCTTGCTGGGACTTCTGTGTTTTAACTGTTTTTTGAACTCTTTCAGTTGGGCTGTGTGGGGAAAAAGCTTGCTCTTTAATCTATTTCCTTAGAGTCTGGCTTGGCTTTCTTATGGGGAGGGGTTTCCACAAAGCCTCAGGGTATGCAGGGGGCCACCCAGGAAGTGGAAACCAGGACCGATCTCCCTGCTTTGGGGGCTTCCCTTCCCCCACTTCCAGGAGCATGCTGGCTCTATCTTTGGGATATCACATTTCTAGGACAGGAGGTGCTTGATTTTGTGCAGAAGAGACCTCTAGCATGGAGAGTACTTATTTTCACTAGGCTTTCTTATATTTCAAATTTACCTATCTTCCTGTCGATCTGGTGACCCCACTCAGTTGTTTTTCAAGGCCCAGCCCCATGCCACCTTTGGGGGCATTTCTCTATGCTACTGAGGTTGAGAGGTGGCACCAGGCTCTGTGCTTGTAGCACCCAGGGAGCAAAGACCCCTATGTGCCTGCTCCCCAAGGCAGACCGTCATGTCCTCCTGCTTGCATGCCCATTGCCTTGCATAGAAGAGGTGCGGTCCAAGGCTGAATCGACAGGCATAGACAGAGATGTCAAATGTAGGGTAACTTGCCCACTGTCTCCTCTGGAAGGAAATCCTCTAGCTCCTGGTGGCCAGGGACCCATGGACTAGGCCACACAGACTCCACATCTTCTTGAGGGGAAAGTGCAGTGTAGGTTAAGAAACAGTAATCTTAGGCCAGGCATGGTGGCTCACACCTAACAATCCCAGCACTTTGGGAGGCCGAAATGAGAGAATGGCCTGAGCCCACGGGTTCAAGACCAGCCTGGGCAACTTGGTGAGACCTTATCTCTACAATAAATTTAAAAAATAGCTGGGTGTGGTAGTGCATGCCTGTAATTCCAGCTATTTGGAAGGCTGAAGAAGAAGATCACCTGAGACCAGCAGGTTGAGACTGCAGTGGCCGTGAGCATGCCACAGAGTGAGACTCCAACACACACACCCACAAAAGTGATCTTAGAAGAATGTCTTTGCTTTTCAGCTGGGGCACTGCTGCGTGCTGGGCGCTGTTCTAGGCGCATGAACCCACCATTTGTGTGGTCCCATCCCACCAGAGTCTCTTTCTGTGCCCATGCTGGATCCATGCAGGGTCCTGAGTTGCACTTACTATCTTCCCTGTTCTTCCTCATAAAGAATGCCACAACAGTCGGGTGTTCACCACAGCTGTGGAAGAAAAAGTGCGTTTGAACCACCACCAGTGGTTTAAGAACAGACTTCACTCATTTTGCTGCTGTTTTTCAATGACAATGTCCCTTATGCCTCCCTCTACTGCGCCCCCGCAACATGTGAGTAACAAAACCCATGGATGAGCAGTAAAGGCGTTGCCATGCCTCGGACCTCAGCATTTGCATGCCCTACTGTGGGCCACCCACTCTCAGAGGAAGAGGCCACAAGGACACCCCGTGGGCCAGTGTGGCCTGAATCAGACAAGCAGAAGGTCTGGGTGCTCACTGGAGCACTTCCGAGTCGGGAGGGAGATGCTCCCCTTACCAAACTTTGATCTAAGTGGAATACCTTTTCTCACTTAGAACAAACTCCCCTTTCAGTCACCCAGAAATGTTTATGGAGTGTCCATTCTGAATGAGGCACTGAGTATGACGGTTAATAAAGAATGGACAGGATGGCCTTTATGAGGGATATATGTAAAATCTGGCCTTCAAGACCGGCATTCACCAGATGTCTTCAAGTGGCACTGTTCATTTCAACTGCCCATTGAGTGACTTCTAGAGATGCACATCATTCTGGGTACTGAGAATACATGGTGGCCCCAGCCTTGGAGGGGACCAGAGCAGGGGTCAGATGGTCCTGGGCACCCTTTGTTGATGCTCTTGGTGACTGCCTTGAGAGGAGGCAGGGTGGCACTGGACAGAGGAAGGACACAGACACTGGGAAAGTGACTCTCCTGTCAGCCAACAAGGACTAAAACAAGGGCTGTAAACAGACATCTCCCAAACATCTCACAATCAGCCTTTCAGATGTGCTAATCATCTAATTTTCACAGCAACCCAGCAAAATAGTTGTTCTCCCTGCTTTGTGAATGGGATAACTGATGCACAGAGTAATTGAATAACTTGCCCCAGGTCACACAGCTAACCTGGCAATCCTTGAAGGTAACAAGCAACCGACTTCTTTTTTTTTTTTGAGTTAGAGTCTCACTCTGTCGCCCAGACTGAAGTGCAGTGGCCGCTCCCGGCCACCGCAGCCT
>NW_007124180.1:36942-167887 GCF_000164805.1 Carlito syrichta
TACAGGCATGCGCTACCATGCCCGGCTGATTTTTTGATTTATTGTAGAGATGAGGTCTCGCTGCCCAGGCGGGTCTCGATGCCATTCAGGCATTCAAAATAGAATGCTTTACACAAAACAGATTTCATAGCTTTTTTGGAAGAGAGTGATAGTACACAGTGAGTCAGTACTCAGCAGATGGGGTGTCGCTATAGTTTGGATGTTTGCTTTACCTAATGTCATGTTGACATTTGACTTCAATGTTGGCAGTGGAGTCTAATGGGAGGTGTTTAGGTCATGGAGATGGATCCCTCATGAAAAGATTCACGCCTTCCTTTGGCAGGAGTGAGTGAACACTCTATGAGTTCTCACAAAAGCTAGTTGTTAAAAAGAGCCTGGCACCTTCCCACCTCTCTTGCTTCCTCCCTTGCCTTGTGATCTCTGCACACGATACTCCCTTTCACCCTTGGCCATGAGTGGAAGCAGCCTGAAGCTCTCACTAGAAGCAGATACTGGTGCCATACTTGTATAGCCTGCAGAATCATGAGCCAAGTAGCCTCTCTTCTTTATACATGACTCAGACTCAGATATTCCTTTATAGCACCACTGAACAGACTAAGACAGGCATGATAGTAGACTTTTTCACATGACTTCTGGCCAACTTTGCTTTCACATCAGCCAGTCAGAAACCAACCTGCCCTGTTTTTACACCAAGCCACGCTTCCCCCTCCTGTTAGGCTGACCCAGCAGAAACCCTTCTGTCCCATCTGCCTCCAAGGCTGTTGTGACTGGGACTTTGTAAAGGATGCCTTCCCTGTCCAGGCAGACATCAGCTTTTTTTGGCAGAGTCTGAGCCTTCAGGAATGTTTTTTTTTTTCTCAGTTGTCTTAATTCAGTTAATAGGTTTGAGTATTTTCTTGATCAGTAAATAGATCCTTTTTGTTTGTTTGTTTTTGAGAACTGCCTTTTGCCCGTGGGAAGCATTCAGTGGGAAGGGGGAAGCCCCACAGAGACCATGCAGTCTGTGTAACTGGCTGTGGTTTGGTTAGGTTCAGCTCATGGAGCTCTGTGTTCAGACCCAGTCAGACCCACCCTCAGGGAAGGAGGGCCAGTCTGTGTGGGGATGGGGCAGAGCTACTGAAGTTCTTTCTCTCAGTAGCACCATGACTTTTTTTCTCATTCAAGATTCTGAAAATATTTTGTAGATTTGTCAAAAGTCATGCTTTGTGATAATTTTTTTAAAGAATGTTTTCAAAGGTAGAGGGTTGGCTGCTTCATGTGGCGATATGACCCAAGGCCCATTAAATGGCCAGTGCTCAGTGAGGAGTGTTTTTGATGGTGAGTGCAACATAACAGTGTTTGGGGGGTGTGTCTGCTGAACGGGAAGCATCGTAGGATGTACCTGTCACTTGGAAGCCCTGGGAAGAAAGCAGAATGGAGAGGGAGGAGAGATGAGGAGAGAGGAGGGAAGAGGAAGGGAGAGGGGAGGAGTGGGTAGGAGAAAGGAGGGCTGGGTTTAATTTTGTGGTTTCTTTTCTACAAGAGAAAATCCATGTGATTTAGATATATGTAAATAAATCTTCAGTTAGAGGAAACTGAGTTTCAAATTAGATAATTGTCCCCCAAAAAGACAGTTATATGTCTTATAAAACTTAATTTTTGTCACATAATATCTTTAAAATATACAAAAATAGAATATTATAATGAGTTTCTATGTATCTATCACTTGATTTTAGCAATCATCAGCTTATGACCAAATTGTGTTTCATGTGTAATCCAACCTCACCATACTGTAAAGCTTTTTAAAAAGCAAATCTTAAAAATTACATCATTTTGTCTGTAAATATTTCAGTACATATTTCTATATAAGCTATTGTTTTTCTTAGACATAATAATAATGATTCTGATGTTAAAGGAAATAAAATTCAATTTATGGAGTTTTAAAAACTCCCAATATTCACACCCTTTTTTACTATCCTCTTTTTTATTTTGTTTTGTTTTTGTCTTAAGACAAGGTCTTGCTATGCTGCTCAGGCTGGAGTGTAGTAGTATGTTCATAGCTCATTACAGTGTCGAATTCTTAGATTCAAGTGATCCTCCCATCTCAACTTCCCAAGTAGGTGGGTCTACAGGCATGTGCCACCACCCTGCCCATCTAATTTCTTAGATTTTTTTTTTTTTTTGGCTGAGATGTTGTCTCACTATATTGCCCAGGCTGGTTTTGAACTCCTGATCTCAAGCGATCCTCCTGCCTCGGTTTTGCAAAGTGCTGAGATTACAGGTGTGAGCCACTGCGCTCAGCCTACTCTTGGTCTTAAACGACTCTGTTGCTCAAAGCCTGCTTTGCAGTCTGCCTTTTATCCTTCCGAAAACTGTTCCTAGATAAGTGCCCTCTGAGTTGTGCCACTTCAACATCAAGCCTCTGGATTCTGGAAGGAGTTAAGTCCACCCTCTGATCTGGAGTTTCCGGGCATGGCTTTGTGCATGTACCTGCCCTCTGTTTAGGCTGGTGCCCATCTGGCCTGCTTCTGTGTGCACCACCTTCATTCATTAATGGAGCATCCTCACGTGCAACGAAGGCAGGACTGAAAACATAGCTGCTGGAGTTGAAAGGCAAGTGTCTGTCAACACGATCTCTTTGGAGGAGAGAATAGGAGCTGCCAAAACACGAGGTGCAACTGACACCCAGATAGCATTAATAAACTGCTCTTCCCAAATGGGCAAGCTGTCTACAGAAATGCCCTGTGTGGCTGATATGAATCACAAATGTGCTGTGACTCGATTAATTTTGGTCAGAAACTAGGTAGTTCAGTGCTAGTCACGCTCAAGATTAATAGCTAATTTGACTTTCCTTGGGCAATTGGGTCCAGGATGATAGTGTGCCATTCCCTCATGGTCACAGAGGATGGGATAAAGCCATCTTTCTGCAGACTTTGGACCCGGGGTTGTGGGTGTGGAAGTTGATGCATGGTGGGGTTGACTCTGAGCTTACTGGGTCACATATTTCTGAGAAGCTTCTTCTCTGAGGTTTCAGTCAGTTTCGGGGATGAATTAATAGTTTCAGATGATCAGAAAGATACGCTCTATCACTATTCCCCAAAGAATAAGCTTCCCTTCTGTAGTTACATTAAAGCCAACTTTTGCTGCTAGCGTAGAAGCCAATCCATTATGTTATAGTCAATGACATGAATGTTTTGCTCAAGTTCAGATGTCTAATAAGAGTCATTTTCTTTCCGAGGGAGTGTTATCAGTTTCATGAATACGCGCGCTGTATTTCATTAGCATTCTTCTAGCAAAACATGGTTCTGAGTCATTTCTGAAATATCTGCTCTCGCCTGCAAGTTGTTTCTCAGTTTTTACAAAAATTGCCTTTTCTACTTACTGGCAGAAAAGTTTGCTACCACACGAGCCTAAAATGGGTGTGCTGAGAAAAAAACACAGCATACCTATAGAGCTGTGACCACAGCAGCACATGGCTCTCTGTCCAGCAACATTGGTCAAGGTTAATCTAGCTCCATGGGGTGACGCCTGGAAGGGAAGAGTGAGTCTGGGGGCTGAAGGTTAACAGTCATCCTGTGGGTAGTCACCATCATGGCATTCTCAGATTTGAAGCCAGAATGAGACTTGGAGAGCTTGTCAGAGGATGTTGAATGAACAGAAAAGGAAAATTGGAACCAATAGGTAAAGAGCTGCTTTATGAAACACAGAGAGCTCTTGAGTTCCAGCTTTACTGTAAACACTACTCACTTGCATTCAACTGAGAGCCACCCTGGCCCAGCTTCAGCCTCTGTCCCATGGGGACACTTTTTCTAGGATAAACAGGAAAAGTTGTTCTCTACCAGAGGTATCTATATCTCTCACTCTATCTAATTATTGTTAACATGCCCTAGAAGTCAACCAGAATGGAGGCCCACTTTGCAGGGTCTGCTACACCCACCGGCAACCCCCCAGACTTCCATAGCAATGATGCAGCGCTGGTTCTCTGCCCAAAGTGATCACGTTTGTTTCACTTGCTTGCTTTTCACGGGCGTTCACGGACAGGTACTACTCCATGACTCTGCTTCACCCCAGTTCCATGGGGGTGTAGATCTATCCTCTGCAAGTCCACTGCTTTCCAAAGTATGTGCCTTTGAGATGGGAGCCCTCCACAAGGTTCACTCTACCTCTGTAAGTAGGGTTTTGACAGCTCAGGCCAGTACATAACCACAAAAGGCCTCCCCAAGAGCTTCTGGAAATTTCTGGCTCACAAAGATCACCAGAACAGTGTAAATGGAGTTGTTTTTAGTGGCTCTGTCCTTTGAGGGGAGGATCTGTCTCCTGAGGCCAAGGTCGGAGGCAGGGTCTAAATATTGTGTTCCTGGGTCATTTCCAACTATTTTCAGCCCAAGAAGGTTGTTCTTGCTTCTTCTTGGACTGCTGTGAGAAGTGGGGGATATAACTGCTTGGAGTGCCACAGGTTGACCCTCCTGCCACTGACAGACTCAGACCTCTGGGAATTCAGAGGGAGTCGTGAGGCTGGCAGAATTAAGCACCAGTGGCCTGTTTCTGCTATCTGTGGGACCAAGAATGAACTGGAAGTAGGATGCACCTCAGAGGCGGCACAGGTACCCCAGAGACAACTCAGCTCAGGGAGCAGATATGAGCCCCTTCACCCCCACTGTTACCAACTGTGGCCATGGGATGCCCTCACCTGAGGAGGGATACCCCTATCAACCTGGCTATCTGCCACCCTTAGACACACTTTCAGGGGACGGGACTTGGGCTCCTTTAGTCGAGTTTGCTTGATTCATGAGTCAGCACCTGGGTGGAGGCCACAGCCTGAACTAAACAGTATGGCAGGAATGGGCCAGGCTCTGGGACTGGGAAGGGAGGGCTGGCTGGAGGCAACAGGAGGCTGGAGCTGTACTTGCTTCCAGAAGGTCTTTTCAGATGCACATCCCTAGCTGGTTGGGCAACTGGCTTCTGGATCTTCTGCCCTTGGCCCAGTCCTTCCCACAAGCAGGTAATGCTGCAGGATTGAGGGTCCTGACCCCTGGTCATGGATCCTGGGATTCAGATCCCAGAAAGGATACAGAATTCCATAATCGACTTGTTTCAACAGCACTTCTTTTTGTGGACATTCACTAGAGTGAAGCTATGGGCATGATGTGACAAATCATATTCCTACCTCCCAACCCACAGGATATGGAGGTCCAGCAGGAGAGACAGGCTGACTCTAGCCAAGGTTACATCAGATGCAGAGACACAGACTATTCTGGACTTTTATGTATGCTGGTAGGTAGATAGATAAGTAAATAGATACAGACGCTTTTAATAACAAATACCATTGAACAAGCTTGGTCATTTAACATGCTGGCCCCTATAACAGGGACCAATTTCATATTTTTGTGAACTGACTGACTGTGTGGGGGGAGCAGAGGGGCACACACAACAGCCACTCATGCAGAATTGCTGGAAAACAGGCAATTCCTAAACATTGTTGGATGAATTTAACTCCGAGATAACCTACAGTCCAGATTAGCAATCTATGAAGGTTAGAAGTCAGATGAAATTTATTCATCAATAAAATGCTTCTAAACAGAATTTCCTTTTCTTTGAAGTTCTTGCTCACTACTATAGTCTCTCGAATGGTGTTGCTGCTCAGTGAGGGCTTGTTAAATGGCTTCTTCAGTAAGCATCCAAGGAACATCAGGGTGGTGGCTGCCAACGAGTGCTCTGAGCATTAAATAGGTGTCTGTGATACCCAAGAGTCATGCAAAGAGAACATGGGACTGTCACCTGGGGAGAGGTTCTGAGGCGACTTGAACACGGAGGCAGGGGAGAGGCATCACTGGCACCTTGCATATTGGCACCAGCCCCATCTTCGATAGATGAGTATTTCCAAGAACTTTCTAATAACGATCCAATCCTGTATGTCCTGAGCATGCTCAGTAACATGGAGACTCAGTTTCCAAACTTTCAGGCAGTCTGCTCCGTCTTCTCATCAGCGCATTTGAGAAAGGACTTGATTCCCCTTGCTGCCACAAGCGCCCTTGCTTTCAAGTTCAAACCAAAAAGCAGCAGTGTGATTGTTCTTCAGGCTGATCCGGTGCAGAGGAACCGCAAATGCCAGCCCCTGTGATGGTTTCTAATTGAATGTGACTTTCTTTGTTAACGCCTGTCCTTGCCCCCAGCAGCAAACTGACAACTAGGACTTGCCTTTGTGAGCTGAAATGATGTAGCTGATAACCAACAGCTTGTATTAATTTTTCCTGATAATCTCTCAGTACTTTTAATGAGATCAGTGGCAAACACGCCATTCTGGGGCAAATTAATTTGTCCTTGCAAAACAGAGTGTCAGCAATTTTTATTTCCTTTGTGTCTGACATGTAACGGGTTGTGTTTCCAATGACAATTGATACAACCTAGTATTCCAGCTGCACGGCAGGGAGAACAGGATTTTGCCAAGAGCAATAAAATCAGCACAACCACAATGAAAGCGGGTGATCGACAATTGGAAAATGGGCTGTGGACATTTCTCCCTCCGTTTTCCATGTTGAAGTAGGTTGTGATTTAGCAATGGGCCAAAGAGACAAACAAGGCAGCCAGCAGGTGCCCAGCCTCCATGCAGCCCAGCCAGGGAGAAGCAAAGTGAACATGAAGTGTGACTCTCTCTTCAGTGCTTCTGCAAACTGTGGTTGGGAACCAAGGACCGTATTTGCGTTCTCTGCATTTACACCCCTTTGCATGGCTGTAGCAATGAGCGTGAGAACTGGGATACTAGCTAGAGGGAAACACTGCACCCAACTCTTTCATTTTCTCATTTCCAAGGTACTGTTGCCTCCTCCACTCCCCAAAGAAATCGAATCGCATTTTCTATTATAGTTGAAAGGGATTTGGCCACAATATCTGTATTATGGCGCTTTCTATCTTCTTTACTATACCTTATTTATATTACCTCCATTAGTCAAAGCTTGGAATGATGTTTGGAACTGGGAACCACAGTTCATGGAATCACATGGAAAGTCAACCATCTCTTTCTCAGGTTAGCCAGAAAGGAGCTTGCATGTGGGATTCGTAATCCAGTTTCTTGAAATGGGAACATCCCTAGAGTTTTAACGAGGGTATTTTCTGCTTTTAGGGGTTCCATCACACAAGAGAAAGGGATGCTTAGATCTTCTTCGAGAACCATTAGGGCCCTGCAAAGCAGAATGAGATCTTTCCACTGACACAATCATAAAGAGCAGGTATGATTGATAGATTTCATCCCATCCTCTGTATAATTTCTTCAAGAAACCAGTTAAGAGCAAGGACAGGCTGTTCCCAGAATATCTCTGTCCTTTCAGGGTTGACCCTGCTGGTGTGGCTGGCTGTGGATTAGACCACATTTACTACAAATCAGAAAGGAATGAACTTTGCATGTGGAGAATATGCATGTACAAACTCTCCTTCCTTTTCAACTTATGATTGGCAACCTGAAGCAGCTGGTGGACGATAGCCATGCACAGGAAAGTAAGCATTCTCTCTTGAGTCAAGGTCTCAGTTTTATTATCCCTAACTTGGAATTTAAAGAAACAAACCATACAGGCAAATGACTACCAGGTAGAGAGGCTTGGGACCCATTATATCAAGCAAACGCTGGGCATGTCACAGATGTTTTCAATGTTGGTGTGCACAGTAGAGCTAAATGGCGTCTTGTACGTCTTGTAGCCCCCATGTGGTCATGATTCTTTCCTGGGTTACATGGCCTGTACACCCTGCACTGACATTCCTGTGCACTTGATACAGTGGGCTAGGCATTTCATTCTGGCTCTGAAAAAGGTTTTCTGGTTCCAGTGATCATGTTCAAGATCAATGTTTGGGGCAGCATTCTGAGTTATGAGTCCTACCCAGGAGCTTTGGTTAAGGTAATTTTGAGGAAAACATGGATCCCACAGACCACGTGGATGTGAAATTAAATTAGGCTTTTATCAGGTGAGAAGAAAGACAAACTTTAAATTTTTAAGAGTAACCTGACAGCCTCAAGAACCACAGGCTGCATATTCAGCAGGAAACAGTGCTCAGGGTCCTTGGTGTTGCCTCTCAGCTCCGCCCCATTTTGATAACATGAAAACCCTGATTCCCTGGCCCTGACACTTTCCTTGGGCGGATTGTTTTTTGCTTAAATGCGAATGTGCCAGGATCACCGATGATGATAGCATTTATAGCTAGAAATTAAAAGTGATTTGTGGAGCTATAAATAGCATGGCAGATAATTTTTGCTTTTGACCTAAGGCTCTTGTGTCACTTCATGATTTTATTTATCTTCATATTCAAAAAAAGGATAAACTGCTTTCCCTACTTAGTGGCTTGGCCACCTGAAAAATCAGTATGGGAAGTCAGTTCCCAGTGGGAGAAATTGTGGTCTGAGGCATACACCGAAAATCAGTTTCTGATGTTCTGGTTCTGACTTGGGATGCCAGGCATGGCTGCACCACGTATGCCAGGTCTTATGCACTAAACTATGACCAAACGTCTTTTCTGGTGCACATGAAGTCACATCTTTGACCTTAAAGACAATGCTCTGAAATAATGACAAGCTCGGAGGCTAAGAATAAAGCTTGATATTACACACCAATAGCATCTTTGAACCTGTCCTCAAATGTCACTTGGTTATGCTGAATGATTTTTGGAAACTCCCCAGTTTCCTCCAAGCAAACCACACGTCTCCATGGACACATTACTATCAATGTATTGACAATAAAAATATCAATAATATATAAACATGTAGAAATAAATCTAAATGATATGATGAGTAAGTGTGTGACTACTTTATAGCAATATGCTTATTGTAAATGCATGTTTATAATATGAACATCAATAATATATTATTGATTGAATAAATCAATCATTCTTCAAATCAGTCTAAATCTCTCAAGTAGTCACCATGGTTTGGTTACTGCACACAAGCATTTTCTCTATCTATGTATATAAATCATACTTCAAATTGATTTTTATTTAACCTCATGAAATGAAACAATTGCTTTCCAATATTTTAACCATTCTAAAGTTTAAAAAGACCCATCTTACAATCTTTGGGTATGTAATTTTAATTTTTCCATCCAGAAAATTAGTACTTTCTAAATTCTTGGTTTCTTATTTAAAAACAAAAGACAAAAAGGGACAAAAACTACTAAATTCATATTTAAATTACACTTAAGTACTAAATTAATATTTAAAATAATAATGCTAAAATTCAATTCCAGATGGATGGCAAACTTAAATAGAAAAAGTAAAACAGCACAATGTTTAAGAAGAGGAGAATAACTTCATGATTTTGGCAAAGGCAAAGATTTCTTAATCGGGCACATAAAGCATAAAAGAAAATAAAGGCTAAGTTATTGAAGTAATATTGGTTACAGTTATTAATTTCCCCCACCTGGGTGGAAAAGAAGGTTATGAGAGTCAGAACAGAAAAAACCCAGGGGTGGCAGCTTTCCTTTGTCTTGGAAAGGCAGGCTTCTGGGAGGGGAGTGTCAATTTGCAGGCAGGTCAAAAACTCTTTGAGGGAAGGAAGTTCATGGGCGGCGGCAGCAGCAGCTATGTCATCATCTCTTGTCACTTGGGGAGGAGAGACACATGCAGGTCCTCTGCCCACAGCATCTCACCTATCTGCATGGCAATCCCATGAGGGAGACGTGGTGCTGCTGAGGAAACTGAGGCTGAGTGTGGTCAGACGACTTTCCCGAAGTCAAGCCCCTAACAGTCATGCATGGGCTGGTCATGTCAGTCCTACAGGGCATTCTGCTGTGTACTCCTCAGGTACAGGCCATGGGGTTGTACCCTCAAGAACGGCCCAGCGATTCCCAAACTCAGCACGGGTCTGTGTCTCCTCCTTTCCTGTCTTTTCCTGGCAAAGTGTCCTGTAGGGCCACATGTTCTGTTTGTCTGTTTTTGTTTTGTTTTGTTTATTTTTTAATTTAGAGCAGGAGTCAACTGATTGAAAAATAAAAGCATGATTTAAATTCTAAATAAAACAGCTATGTAAAGAATCCGCCCTGTTAACTTTTCTTACTTGTAAATCATATTTCCAGTGGAAGTCTATTCAGTTTAAATTAAAGATTATATGACACAATTGGAGAGTAGAGAGCAATAAGAACAACCCCCATGTCCCCATCACCTCCTGCCAAGTTCCAAGGTAATTCAAGATGTCAGTTAACTACTGAGTGATTAGAGAAAGGCATTTGGGACCTGGCCTGATCTAATATCTCCAAATCTCCTTCCCATCCATAATGCCTGGTATCTCATGTTGCCGGCAGTCAACAGCTGTCAGGCCTATGAAGGATGAGATAACCACATTCATTTTAGAGTCTCAGGCTATGAGAACTTGAGTGTGTTAATATCAATTAAAAACCCCAATGCCCAACTGCTGAGGTTAGTGCTGTTAGAAGAGTCATAACATCAACAAGGATGCCTCAACCTAACATAGGCAAAGTGAGTTCCAATGGAAGGCCCAAAACTTCACCTGTACCTAAACCGATCCTGACTTGTACCCCACCACTCTAAAATAAAAAAATTAAAAAATGTTAGACATAAATGCCCAGATACCAGAATGTATTTTAGAGATCTGCTTCTAAAAGTCACCCTTGTGACTGAGACTCAAAAAGAAACTTCCAGAATGAATGTTCAAACTTCTAAATTGAATGTATCACCCACGTGATGCTCGGGTCTGAATAAAAATCTGTACTACAGGATTTGAATAGATTCCTTCGGGTATGTGAACTTGCACATGGATGCATGTGTGTGCCTAAACTTTAACAATCTCTGCAATGTGAGCAGAGTTCTGTTGATGCCACAATTTCTCCGCATGCCCAAAGCTGTATCTCTAATGTCCGTGGCTCTTTCAGTCCCTAAACTAATTTGCTCTATGGCATCCCCAGGAAGCTTTTTTTTGGAAATGCAGAATCCCCAGGCCGCACCTCAGACCTACTGAATCAGAACCGGCATTTGGCTGAGATCCTGGGGGAGTTGAACACCCACGGGTGTCTGAGAAACTGAGATCTGCCACTCTGGACCACACATGTGGTGATCCTCTTCTTGTTTTACTCTCGTCAGAACATATTTCTCAAGCTTTTTAGATCTTTGCTTTGAGGATTTTGTAACTAAACATGACCAGAGGCTCTTTTAAAACTCATTTGGATTTCTAATGTTTGGCATCATATCTGTAGTCCTCAGTTGCATTACTTACTGCTTTGTTTATCAAGACCTTTTTTCCGGAGAATTGCAGACAAAATGGGTCTCAGTAGCCAGGGGAACACAGGAAGCTCACAGGATCTGACCATATGTGGGGCTGAGTCCTTTGGCTGTCAGAGGGATTTCCTCTGGGGACACTGTGGCCCTGTGCTCAGGCCTAATGGTTGCCTACGCTAGGAACTACTCTTTGTTTGATAAGCCAACATCACTCCTGCCTGCCAAAAGAAGCCCTATATAAAATATATTTAAAGTCGTGTCATGACACTTTGTCCTTTTACATAAATGACTAATAGATTGAAAGCCCAGGTCATTTTTTTTTTTTGAGTTGGAGTCTCACTCGGTTGCCCAGACTGGAGTGCAGTGGCCGCTCCCGGCCACCACAGCTTCGATCCGCTGGGCTCCAGCGATCCTTCCGCCTCAGCCTTTCGAGTAGCTGGAATTACAGGCATGCGCTACCATACCCGGCTGATTTTTTGATTTGTTGTAGAGATGAGGTCTCGCTGCCCAGGTGGGTCTCGAACCCATGGGCTCAGGCAATTCACTCACCTCAGCCTCCCAAAGGCGCGGGATTACAGGCTGAGCCACTGAGCCCGGCCGCCCAGGTCATTTTCAAGATCTGCTTTCCTTCTTGGATTTGTCCCGCTATTCGCAGCTGGATTTCCCTCGCATTTTCCTAAAATCTGCCCTTTGTGGGCTCCGTGTGAATCCTGGCAGCCCTACCTGCCCCCATGTTGTGTTATTCACAGCCTCCACCCCAGCCTGCCACCCCATACCCACAGATGCCCTGTGCCCAAATGTTCTTCACTGGACTCCAAGTCTTGTAGCCTGGAAGGAACAATTCAGAAAGCACAACTTCACTGTTGACCAAGAAAAAGTGAGCTCACTGCAACTCACATTGTTCGTGCTTTTGCCGTCTTTATAACTTGCTCTTGGAGATGCGGTGCTAAGAAAAAGTCTGGCAGGGACCTAGTGGTGTTTCAGAGCAGACTATGCTGCAGGCAGTACCCTTTCCTCCACCCTTGTGGGATGAGGAGAGAGGCCTTCAGGGACTTTAGGGTGAGCCAGGGCCCTCATGTCTCCTGTGGGGATCAGCGTACCCAGGCAAGATGCGGGCAGCACATTCTCAAGCTGTATAAAAGTCAACTTTTTGTAAGCAGGGTGATGTTTTTATTGCACAGGGCAGGGGCTATCTTCGTAAAGAAATCCTGCAGCGAATCGTTTTTTATGGTGAGGAACCTGTGATGCAAATGTAGTTAACTTCATAAAAGGCTACCTTTGGGCTTCATGATTCCTTATAGCAATGCACACACCACACACACTTCTAAATACATATCCAGATACTCAGATTTATTAGAGTAAGGCCAGCAGCTATACAAATGAACCTCAGCAATACCAGTGCCTTAATGCTCACGTAACAGCCCTGGTTGGCAGGTCCCCTTCTTTCCCTTGTGACTCCGAGACCCCGATTTCTTCTATCCCCTGCTCTCCAATGTTCTCGGGGACCTCAGGGGCCTCTGCATGTGGCCTGCCGACAGGTGAAGAGTGGTGGAACCCCATCTGCTTCTCAGAAGTTTGGCCTGGATGAGACTGACATCAGTTTTCACCACCCACTGGTGAGAACTGGACCCAGGGCCATGTCAGGCTGCAGGGGGCCTAGGCAGTGCAGTTTTCGGCCACAGCTCCGTAGGGTGATGAGGAAGCACGACATTTTGGTTGGCAGTTCCCACCACATCATATAAATGACAAATTTCCTCTATGATGTCTAAACTCCTAGGTAGAAGTTGAATTGACTAGTGTTATTATTTTTTTTTTTTTTGAGTTGGAGTCTCACTCTGTTACCCAGACTGGAGTGCAGTGGCCGCTCCCGGCCGCTGCAACCTGGACCTGCTGGGTTCCGGCAATCCTTCCACCTCAGCCTTCGAAGTAGCTGGAACTACAGGTGTGCGCTACCACGCCCGGCTAATTTTTGACTTATTGTGGAGATGAGGTCTCGTCAAGTTGCCCAGGCAGGTCACGAAGGAAATTTCTTTACATCTTGGCAGAAGTGGAAGGAGAAACAAAGATCCTAGGGACTTCCTTGCTTTTTGAAGATTGTTTTTTAAAAATTATTACTATGGTATTGATTTTAATTTTTTTTAAAAAAGCAAGCAAGCTAGAAGTCAGCCGCATAGAAGCAGCTTTGTGGCCTGTTGTCTAATGAGACAAGGCTGAGGCTGTGGGGTCATGGGACCGAGACATTCATCAGACCTCAGCCATGTACCCACCATCTGTTTTATCCTGGGCCTGGTTCTGGCTTCTTTGGCTTCCAGAAGTGTCTCTAGCCTTTGCAGAAACTGACTCAGGGCTTCAGTCAACTTCAGACTGCTGATACATCCCTGGATTTCATAACTGTATTGGAACCTGAAAATAATTTTTTTCCCTCTAAAATGCAGATGTACCAAGATCTTGTGAAACTAAATAAATCCAGCAACCAAATCCACTCCCAGTCTCATTTGTTGTGAGTACAAATGTCACATTTAAGGACAGGGAAGAATCAGCCCTTTGCCTGGAGACACGGAGCCCAGGAAGGAAGAACCCAGCCGTGGGGTCCCATAGACCTGGGCTTTCACCCTGCTCTGCCACATGATACCGTCTGAGCTTGGGCAAGGATTGTAGCTTCGTAGGCCTCCGTTGCCTTATCTTTAAAACTGGGCAAAATGACCCACTTTGCAAAGTTGCTGTGTGGGCTGGAGACACAGGGCATAGGGGTTTCTCATGTGTTCAGAAAGTGGGGGTGGGAGGTAATTTCTGTGAAGTTTGTGCTGTCCCTCTGTCCACCTGAGAAATTCCTCCCCAGCCTGCTCCTCCCTGCTTTGACCACTTTGCACAAATTGTTCCCTTTCAAACCCGGGATCTGGATTGCTCACCCCAGCTGACTTGCTCTGCATATCCCCTTTGTCTGCTTACCTGCAGGACAGCTTCCTTCCAGGGTCCTGCTGACTGGACTGGGCTGCGAGTACACAAGTCCAACACCGAGCTCCTCTTT
The DNA here is from genome assembly GCF_000164805.1 of Carlito syrichta. Taxonomy (NCBI): domain Eukaryota; kingdom Metazoa; phylum Chordata; class Mammalia; order Primates; family Tarsiidae; genus Carlito; species Carlito syrichta. The sequence goes on from NW_007124180.1 coordinate 51,158, forward strand.
CCCCTCAGGGCATCTCCTCCCGCCTCCCCCATTCCTGTTTTGTCCATCACGATTTCTTGGGTGCCTGGGTGACAACCTCAGTGTGACCTTCTTCTTGTCTCTTTCCATCTGCTCTCTTTTCTGCTCCCCTGCCAGCTCCTACTCCTGCCTCCAGCACCTTCTATACTCCAGTTCATTTTTCCACATCATGGCCAGATGTGTTTTCTGATCACTCTCCTTCCCTTAGCAGCCTGAGAGGTTCCTGCTCCTTACCAGGAGACACCCTTGCTAAGGGCCATCGGCTCTAAATGTCCTGAGTCTGAAATAAACTCCTAATCCACCGCTTTGCTCCCTTTCTCTCTCTCTCCTCCCCAGCTGAAATATCAGTTCATTCCGAATGAGCTAAACATTAGCCAGCGGAAGCCACTGGTCACTCTTATTTACAAAATCTCTCACCTGCTGGGTGTTGTCAGTCAGTGTGAGTAAGGTAGTGCCCTGGAGGGTAGTCAGTGTGCACAGAAAAGAGGTAAAATTGATGAGAATTTAAAAATGAATGCTAGAATTATTAAGGTTAAACATTTTAAAAACTTAGTTTCTTTAAGCTTGGGCATTCAAATGATAAATTTTATTATTCTACTTATGAAATTAATTTTACCCCATAAATGTTTTAAACTGCACTAATACGTCTAATGTATTTGATTGTCTTCTTAAATCTTCTCAAAGCCTGTAACAAACAGACCTTTTCAAGCACTTAACACATTCTTTAAAATCTGATAAATTAAACTTATAATGCATGTTCAATATGTAAAAGCTTACACAAATCAATTTTGCATCCTTCACCCAATATCCAGACTCAAAAATTGGACAACCAATAATACATTTTTTTTTTTAAGTTGGAATCTCATTCTGTTACCCAGGCTGGAGTGCAGTGACACGCATGCTCACAGCCACCCCAGCATTGACCAGCTGGGCTCAGGTGATTCTTCTACCTCAGCCTTCCAAGTAGCCGGAACTACAGGCGCGTGCTACCACGCCTGGCTAACGTTTTATTTGTTGTAGAGACAAGATCTTGCCGGGATACCCAGGCTGGTATGGAACCTGTGGGCTCAGGCAATCCACTCGCCTCAGCCTCCCAAAGTGCTAGGATTACAGGCTGAGCTGAGCCCAGACTACATTTTAAGTTGGAATCACCAGGTTAATCTGCTGGATTTGCCAACATTTCCAAAATGTTATAAACCTTTAAAAGATGAAACACACACGAATTGTTCTCTAATGTTAGCATGACTAATGGGTTTGATTCATTCCCTAGTTTCTTCTGGCCTCCTGTGTTGAGACACTTGTTTACCTATAACACCATAGCAAGCAAGTTGGGGTTTCCAGTGCAAGGACCCACCAGAGGGATTTGGGGCTGAGGCTCAGAATTTGAGTTTGCACAACCATGTATATTTCCTTGTAATGTGGATGACATGACACTACTTACCAAGAGACTGGTCCCTCTGACCGTCATCCTTAGATCAAAGGTACACAGCACCCAGCTCTGGGCCTTCGTATCTTGCACTGCCTGGGTTAGCATTTCTGGTTCTTCTCCTCATCTTAACTCATCTGGGCTTTAATGGTCCTCCACTGGCCTCCCATGAGACCTTCACCTCCTAATATAAATGGTTCGAACCTCTTCCTCATCACAGATGTTTTCAGTGAAAGGGTGTCTGTGTTTTTTCCATGTTTCTCTTGTTAAATAAACTTCAAGAGATGTTAAGATGACACGAACAGGATTCTGCATCTCTTGTAGGCTCTGCCTCTGGGTTTGCACATTGAAACCCTGCTAAGGACAGGATGCTTGGCAGGAAGGAGTGCTCCTCTGTTCATGATCTATTACTCATGGTGATGTTGCCTTTGGAATGATGGTGGGCCCTCTGTAAACCACTTTCCCTCCTCCCACCCCCAACATCTTCTGGCAAGCAATAACTGAATGCATTTACCCTGTAAGAGAGGGCCAGATTAGAGGAGTGACTAGCTCAGGATCACACAAAATATTGACGGCAGGAGAGAGGAACTGGTGCCCTTCCCCCATCCACTGTGTCACACCTGATGTACTTTCTGCTTCTAGGTTAGCTGTTAACATAAAATGAATGGGTTTGCTCTTATCCCCATATTCTCAAGGTGGCTTTTAGCTGAAGAAACACTAATTTATATTCCCCAAGTGAGAAAAACTCTGAGATCTTAAACTGTCATCACATTGTTGGTTCCTGGGGTTAATAGTGATCATTTACTGCAGTCATGGGAAAATTCTCTTCTTCATTCGGTGCGGCACAGTGAGGTTGTAAAAATTACATTAAAATGCTATGATTTGGTGTGCTGGGCAGTTTAGGCTGCAAAAGGAAGGGGGTCCGAGTTTGTATTTGTTAGACCATTTTGGTAGCGAGAATGAGGTAATTCAGAAAACTTGAGACCGTGTAAGAGATAGAATTTACCAGAAGATAAAAGTAGAGAGCTTTGAAAAATGAGTCTCATAAAAGAGAAGAGATGGAGCAGCTCCTGCCAGCTCTGGGCCCAGGGCTGCCCAGAGAGACACAACCCTATAGATGATGATGGTGGTGGGCATTTCATATCTAGATTTGCACTCACCCTTCAAGATATCCATGCCATGAACACAATGGAACCAGACTTGGAGAAAGTGCCAGTGGAAGGGGCAGTGTGTTTTCGTGAAAGGATTCCTGCCTCTGGCATACACGATATGCCAAGTCACAGAAATTCAACTAGGACAAAATGGGAATGCGCTGATAATCCTGAAGGACGAAAAGGGGGCTGTACGTGGGAACGCAGCTCCTTGACCCTTTGAGGAAAGAGACCCAGCCTCTGCCTGGACTACAACTTCCCAGCCTCTTCCATCATCAAAACTCACTCCTTTAGGGTTACGGTTAGGAAAAAAATTTTTTTTTAGAGATTAAAAGAACTCACTCTTCTCCTGTTTCCACCGGAATATTTCAAATTAGTGGTGGGACAGAAACTTTGTCCTAAGTCAGTGACTACTGCATTTCCAAGTAGTTTCATGTATTTTTTGCATAGCTCTGGACTTCAACTCAGAAACCTGGAGATATCACATTTAAAAGGCCCTTGGTTGAGTGCATTTGATCTTAGATATTCAAGATCTGAGGAAGGACCTGGCTAGATAATGCCCCATAAGAAGAGCCTAAAGATTCTTCTCTATCAGGCACCAGGTTTCTCCAGAGCTCAGTCATTGATTCTACTGGAGAAGTTCTGGCAAATGAAGTTTGAGTTTTGGGCCAACGATGAAGCCTACTCAGAGTATGATATTCTCTTAGAATACTGAGGATGTGATCAGATTGCTTTTTCTCTCTCTCTCTCTCTCTTTTTTTTTTTTTTTTGTGTGTGTGTTGGAGTCTCACTCCATTGCCCAAGCTGGAGTGCAGTAGCATGCTCACGGTCACCCCAGGGTCAACCGGCTGGGCTCAGGCAAACCTTCCACCTCAGCCTTCCAAGTAGCTGGAACTATAGGCTCGCGCTACCACACCTGGCTAATTTTTTGGTTTATTGTAGAGATGAAGTCTCGCCAAGTGGCCCTGACTGTTCTTGAACCCGTGGGCTCTGGCAATCCGCTCACCTCAGCCTCCCAAAGTGCTAGGATTAGAGACTTGAGTCACTGCGCCCGGCCTGCTCTCTCTTTTTTTAACTGCATTTTTTTTTCTAGCTGGTTCTCACATGGGCTTTCTTTGGGTTTGTTCTATGGGGACTGGCGGTTTTCCCAGGCACAGCACCTTGGCCTGGGGAAGTCGTGAGAACTGATGAGCATCTTTAGAAGAAGGCATCTGGCTTCTGTGATGGAAGAATCTTGGTGTGTGGGAAGCGTGGGAATTTTTCCTCTTGCCAACTCTGGAAGGAAATTATCGTGTAAATGAAATGGAGCAATAAACCCAAGGAAAGGGACAGTCCCTCTGGCTGGTTGTTACTCTCCACCAACAGATCCAAAGCAACAGGGAGGAAATGTATCAGAACAATGGTTTGCTCGTGCCTGGAACTAAGCAGCCCATGTGGTTGGAATCTTCTTGTAGGGTGTGCTAGTGAGTTAGGAGCTGGGGAGGGATGTTGGCACCTGCCTCACTGGAGTGTGCCTGGACTTCCAGACCATGTTGCCCTCCACAAGGACAATTGAAGAGATTGTTTCTCTGTGTTGACGATTTCCTTGAGTAATTCTGTGAACTGCCGGTAATAGAGTCCTGTTACATTTCCAGCAATACTTAGGATAAAATTCTTTCTAACAAATACAAGAGACGCTGCTATGCAAGGAATAGGACCCCATTTTATAGATCTGTAAGGACCTGTCTTGAGAGAGCTGGGGGGATGTGAGCCTGGAGGGAGTGAGGGCAGGCACTGAGGGGACAGAGGGAATGAAACTGCTGCCAAAATAAATATCAGATCAAGCTCCTAGGCTTCTTGATGGGTAGAATTTCCTCTGAGCTCGCTGCAAGACCCCAGTGACAGTCATTCATCTACTTAATGCGTTGAAGCAAATCATATAAAAAGCCTAGACAGATTTTTTTCCTCTGAATTTAAAACTGGATTCAGAGAACAGATTTTAAAATATTGTCCTTGTCATGTAAATCATTGAAGGGAATTGTGTCCCCACTGCTGTACAGCAAGGCTGAGAATCCTGGTCATACATATTTCATATTTAGTGTGTGTAGTGCGTCTTTCTGCTCTCCTGGGGAGGTCGTCAGGGTATAGAGCACAGGGCTCTTACCCAGCGCCCCCCTCAGACCCCAACATTCACTCTTCTTCCCTGTCCTTTCTCCACTCCCCTCCAGCCAACTTACTTTCTCTCTCTCTGTATTTTGCAAAATCCGTTTCCTTTCACCCCTCCAATATAAAACTAGAATTCAACAAAATCACATGCTGGCACAAAGCTTTGAAAAAGACCTGCTTTAGATTAAAGCACAATATGGGTTTTATAGTTTGCCTCAGGCTGCCATTTAAATGTCTTGGATAATGAAATGAAAAACTGGACAGACTAAAATAAGATCCCTGTTTGCCTGTGACAGTAAAGAACGACCCCTCATTGCTTCTCACACAGCTGCCGTCATTGTTCCCACCACCCTTTAAGCAGATTCTGGAATCAGCTCTTTCCCCTGCTCTAGTCCATAAATTGCCAGGGAAATTGGTGAGTTTTTCCTTTTAATATCCATCTGTTCATTTGACTTGTAGCTTCTGGCCTTAGCGCATTATATTAATGTGCTGTTTAGTTGAACACAGTAATAAATAACACTTTTGTTTACTTTTACACCCAAAGATAAATGTTGAATGCTGTTAAATACTCTTCATACTTAATAAGGCCTCCAAAGAAGACTTTGCCTTCAGCAAATCACAAAACTGGGGCTCGAAGTGCCAACCCAAGTAAACTTACTGATGACCTCATTAAAGTTGGCTAATGTGATGGATTTTGTTATTTTTCCTTCTTCTTTACCATGTGTTTTGTTAAACACTTATTGAGGTTGTAGGTGCTAAAAAAAACTGAGCAAGACATAGGCTCTGCCATTCATTCATTCATTCATCCATCAACTTATTTATTTATTCATTCATCTTCTGCACATCTGTTATGTGCCAGGCTTTATGCCAAGCATTCTTTTTGGGAGCCAATACTTCAATAAGGGTGGTGCAGGAAGACTTAGAGAATAGAAACTAAGCTGAATATTAACCTGAGTAAATTGTTGAGTGATATATTTGTTATCCAGAATAAGTTTACAACAATAAGCATTTATTCTCACCGTTTCTGGAGGTCAAGAATCTGGACATGGCTTAGCTGGATGTTTATGGCTCAAGAGTGCTCATGAAAGTGCAGTCAAGCTGTTGACTGGGACTGCAGTCTCATCTGAAGGCTCAACTGGAGGTGGTATTTTCTGCTTCTTACTCATACAATTGTTGGTAGGCCGTGGTCCCTCACCACATGGGCCTCTCCATAGAGCTGTCTCCTGATGTGGAAGCTAGCTTCCCATGGGGTGAGCAATCTAAAAGAATGTAAGAAAACTCAAAAAAGAGGCTACAGTCTTTGTATAACTTAATCTCAGGAATGATATTACATCCCTTCTGCTATATGCTTTGTTAGAAGTGAGTCAGCAAATCCAGCTCAGATTCAAGGGGAAGGATTCCACAGAGTGTGAGTACTAGGAAGTGGGTCATCTCAGAGGCCACTTGAGATGGGAGCCATCTCAGTGGAGGCCATCTCCGAGGCTGCTTAGCATAGATGGTGTGCTAGTTAAAAATCAAGTTCAGCTGCTAGTAACAGACTTGACCTAAGAGGCTTAAATACTAAGAGTTTATTTTTCTAAGAAGAAATTTGGAGACGGTAGTAGCTGATCTTGGCTGAAAGGCTGAGGGCACTTTGATTCTTATGGTCTTCATTTATGGTCCCAAGATAGCTGCTGAAATTCCTGCCATCGTGTCTACATTCCAAGTGGTGGAAGAGCTGGCAGAGAATAAGGGGAGAAGGTAAAGAGAGCACCAGTTTATTGACTATCCCCTTCATTCCAGGAAGTACCACTCAACCAGCTAAATTCTCATTTCCATGACCATCTCTAGCTACTTGGGAGACTGGGAAATGTAATCATATGCACCATTGTCCCCAAGTGCCACTTCCTCCAGCCCCTTTCCACCTTTCAGTGATAGAGAGACCTGATCACACTCCTTCTATATCACCATGCCTGGCCCCTCAAGCCAGTGATGATTTTATGAATGATCATCTTTGTCTTTCATGAACTTGTGTAATTGGGTGGGGAGATTCAACACCCCATCCACTCTGTCTGTTCTCGAGCACACAAGAAAGTCAACACTAGAGTCTTGGGGCTATGAATGCAAGCACAGAAGTCACAGGGCAAACTCCTGAGGACAGGTCAGGAAGCCAAGTATAAATATTTCAAAACAGCTCAGGGAAGTTCACAGTGAGAGACGTGCCTGAGAACCAGGTCATTCATATGTTCATTCTGAGTGTCATACAGACTATGTGCAGTGCTGCCTGGGACTGCTGTGGTGAATAAGACAGACGAGCATCCAGGCAACTAGGAGAGACCCAGTCCCACCTGTTTTGCCGCCAGAGGCTTTGGACAAAGCCGCTTTCTGTTAAACTCAGAGTCCTAGAGTTACATCTGCTTTACTCTGTCTCCCCTATAATGAGTGATTAGGTGTCCAGGGCTGGAGGTGGGTCCCTCCTTCCACTTTTGTGTCCCCTTGAGGGAGCTGCCGAACACCCCTGGGTCTTGATTTCATCACTTATAAAGTACTCGCCTCTTGGATTCCACGAAAAGATGCATGTTGCTTAGCACAGTGGCTACGGCCTAGGAAGAGCCCAACACGTATTAACCAAAGAGATAATAGTGATGTGAATGAGTGTTAGAAACAATGGCAATGACAACGACAAAAATAATTCAATTTCTATTTTAGAGTCAATTTCCTAACATGTAAGGAGATGTTTACCTGTATATATCACTGCACATTGTCTGTGTCTCCTGTTTAGAGGGAACACTTCCACGTCACAGATGGACCCCTTGACCTCCTTGTCTCTCAGGATAGGGGAAATTCCTGCACAATTGTCGATGGGTCCAGAAGCCCATAGTTTCTAAGATGAGCAACATCCAACTTGTGAGCGTGTATGTGATGCAAGCTATTCTACTGAAGTCAAAACTGTTATTGAATTTCCCCCAAAGTAAAGTGATCTAAATTGTGTGCAACACTGCTCACTGAAGATGTACTTACCTCTTAGCACGGCTGATAGTTAAAGGGCGTTATCAATATCAACCTAAGTTCTGGGTCCTAAGAGGAGATAAAAGAATAAGAAACAGATAGGGAGAGGAGGTTGAAACAAGATGGATATGCTGAAGCCAAAATTCAAAGTTGGGAAGTTTGTCTATGATCATTTGCACCTCTGTCCCTAAGCGCAATGTCTCCCTCCCCGTCCCTCTCCCCACATATGCCTTACCCTGGGAAGCAGGACAGTGAAGAAACAGCAAACCCAAGGAGGCTGATCCACACCCAGAAAGAGTGACTGCTAAGCACGTACATAGTCTGGGAGCATTTGCTCCTTCATAAGAAAATGCTTGTGAACTCAAGTTGAGTCCTAATTGTCAACATTCAAGAGAGCTTGCAAAACGAGTCACTACTCAGTAAACTATGCCTAGTGCTATAACATGTGCCAGGCATGTTCTAGTGCTGGAAACACAGCCATGAGCAAATAGGCAAAGCCCCTGCCGTCGTGCCACTGTGTTTCTGCAGAAAAGTTGTTTTGCTTAGAGAAGCCAAATTGTAGAACCTGGCCCCAAGTCCACTCTGCGGTCAATGCCCAGGGCCGCTCTGCTGGCCACGCCTGCTTCGCTCCTCATCCTCATCCACAGGCTTTCTGCCACTTCAAGTGCTCTCGCTGTGTGGCCAAGGCAGGGGTGAAGGTTGCTGGGCAGGCTTTGTTGTGATTGAGTTAGGGCGACTCTTCTCTCCTGAAAATTAAAATGAGCAGTCCCGTTATCTCACTGTACAATCATGAGCATAGTTTACGTTGTGTGTGTGTGTGTGTGGATTTTTACCCCTGGGGCTGCTGGGGCCGTGGGCCTGCCTCCTTGGTTCACATCCAAGGTGTGTTTCTGCAGGAAAGAACTTCTGGATGAGTAAGGTCCCTTAGCAGGCTGCAAGCTGGCTCCTGGGAACAAGCAGGCAGCTGAACTTGGCTCAGCCTGTCTTTTCCTTCCATGACTGCCTTGGTTCTGCTTCCTGTTCAGTAGACGAGTAACAACTTTGGAGCATCCTTGAGGGCCTTGTATCTTGTCTTTGTGTGATGAAGACTGGATAGGAGAGATCCATCTGTGCTTCACTATGAAAATGTCCCCAGCTCTGGATACTGGGGGCTTTGAATGATGTGGGAAAATGCTTTCTGCTGTAATGTTAAGTGAAATAAAGTAGGGTACAAGGTTATGTATACAGTGTGACTACAATTATGTAAACAGAGAGAGAGAGAGAGAGCAGAAAGCCATACAGGAAAGTATGAATTGTGCTGGCTTTGGGAGGTGGGGTTAATGTGCTCTGCTCTTCTGTATTTTCTAGATTAGCTCCAGGCAGCATTATAACTTGTAAATCATAAAACAATAAACTTTATATTAAAATGCACATGGTTTGCTGATCTTAATGCTTTCCCTCCAGTTTTAAGAACATCTGATAAAAGAAATTTCTGTGACCAGCAGCTGCTGTCTTGAATAATCTGTATTTTCTCATGGTTAACAAGATAAATGTTGAACAGAAACTTGTCTATTGGGTAATCAGTGGATGAGATTGCTTACAAAAATGAAAGCAAAGCAAAAATAATATGAAAATACAAAACCAAGATTTCACAAACTATATCAAAAACAAGTTTCCTCTGCAAACGGCATAGAGAATGATATAATGGACGTTGGAGACTCCGAATAGGGAGGGGGAAGGGATAAAGGAATGAAAAATCACCTATTGAGTACAATGTGCACAGGTGAGTGTAGTTAGTATAATTAAAGCCCAGACTTCTTTGACATTATAGAATGAAATCATGTAACCAATAACTATTTGCACCCCCTAAAGTTATTGAAATTTTTAAAAAATTCAGATAATTTTTTTTTAAAAAATCATCTTTGGGACATGCTAAGAAATATCCTGGGTAAAAGGAAGGTATTTTGCAATTGTTTATTAAGCATACATTGTACAGAAAGATGCAGTTATCAATGTCATCTTCCTTTATAATTTTGTAGTTCTGTCTAGAAACTTCAATGTCCAGGGATGTGGCCTGTACCCTCAGGGGTAACTGTCTTGCCTAAACTTGGCAAGTTCCTCATGCAATTTCCTAACAAGAAAACTGCTAGTTTCCCATCACTGCCAATCCTTTTCTTATAGTATTATGATAATTATTCGAGGTCTGCTTATAAGTGAGAACATGTTGTACTTAGTTTTGTGACAGGTCACTTGGTGTTATAGATTCTAAGTCCATCCAGGTTACTGTGAAGTTCATGATTTTGTCCTTTATGGCTATGTTATATTCCATCGTGTATATGTACCACATTTTAAAAAATCTAGTCCTCTTTTGATGGGCAGCACGGTTGGTTCCATGTTTTTGCTATTGTGAACAATGCTGCAATAAACATACACAGCACATGATTAATGTGCTCTTTTACCCAGTAAAAGAACTCCAGAGCTAGGCTGGCTAGGGTTACCAGGTGGCTGCCCATCCTTGCTAACTCAGGCTCCTTCATCCTGCCTTCTTCGAGTGGTGGCCATCTCCAGTAAGAATGATAACATATGCAGAACTGTTCTGGAAAGAATCGTTTACGTTCAACTGAAAGTCAGGGGCTTGATTATTAGGGGTCGAGGGGAGAACATACGTGGGTTTAGGCAACCAGCCGTTGCTACTGTGGCTGTCAGTGAAGCTGTATTTGGTAGAATGTTCCAGGATCTCCAGGTGATGCATAACAGTCTCTCAGTAGTATCTGATGTAACGTTTCTTGTACCAGAGACCTATAAACAGATGATGAAACAATGAGATAAATTATCTGCCCTACACAGTCCTGTACCCTACAGTAAGACAGACATAATGGCAATGATACTACCATTCCAAGAAGGACAGAGGGAAGGCACGCAGGGGACCTCAGTTCAGCCATAATGTCTTCTGAGCACACAGGGTGAGCCCCTTCCCTGAAATCTTCGAGTGCCTCTCTGGGGAGCCCCCTTACCCATTCTTCTCTGGGACCCTGGCCTGTGGTCAGGGAGGCCCTTCTGGCGCATCTCACTGGATAGCTGTTTCTGATAAGGAACTGGGGACTTGCTCTAGGCGGGGGCTGCACAGCTTCCCCAGCCTACTTCCTGCTGCTGAAAGGCAGGGGAATCCCACGACTGAAGAGTCAGATGCATTTTTATTTTGCGTCTTCCTTTTTAAAAATTTTTTTTTTTAATTTTAGATCCAGGGGTACAAGTGCATGTTTGTTTCATGGACGTATTGCATTCTGGTACAAATTGGTTTTCAGGTGACCCATTGCCCAGAGAGTGAACATTGTACCCTCTAGGTAACTTCTGAACCCTAGCTTCTCTCTACCTCTTCCCTTTTAGTCTTCTTAGTGTCTATTGCTTCCATCTTTGTGGCCGTTTAGCTTCTAAATATAAGTAAGAACATGTAGTGCATGGTTTTCTGTTTTTCAGTTAGTTCACTTAGTATGATGTTCTCTGAGTCAATCCATGTTGCTGCCAAGGACGTGATTTCATTCTTTGTTATGGCTATATATGGGCACTTAGGTTGGTTCCATGGTTTTACTATTGTGAATAGTGCTGCAGTGAACATACAAGTACAGGTATCTTTTTTTTAATTGTTATTTTTCAATTGTGCATATGTGAGGTACAATTCAGGGTTAGGAATACAAATGTTCATTACGCAGGTACCCTTGTTGATAAGGTGTGCCCCACCTCCTCCCCTGGCAGTTTCCCACTACTGCCGATCCCTTTCTTAAAGTGTTAACGATAGTTGTTCAAGGTCCTCTTATGAGTGACAACATGCTAGATATCTTTTTTATATAATGATTTCTTCTCCTTTGGGTAGATCCCTAGTAGTGGGATTGCTCGGCTGAATATTAGTTCTATTTTTTTAAAAACATTGAGGTGAAATTCATATAACATAAAATTACATAAAAGCAAATGATTCAGTGGCATTTAGCATAACCACAAGATTGTTCAACCACTACTTCTATCTTGTTCCAAAATATTTTCATCACCCCAAAAGGAAATCCAGTACTCATTAAGCATGTGCTCTCTATTCCCACCTCCCTTAGCATCTGGCAACCACCAAACTACCTTCTCTCCATCCATCTGTATGGATGCACCTATTCTGGATATTTCATGTACATGGACTCATGTAGTGTGTGTCCAACTAGCATAATGCTGTCAAGGTTCATCCACATTGTAGCATGCATTAGTACTTCATTCTTTTGGTGACTGAATAATATCCCATTGTGTGCATAAAACGCACTTTTCAGTTCGTGACTTCTTTGACAGTTCCAGTTCCATAAAAACATAGTCGGCTTCTGATCTGTGTGCTTCTAGTCAGTTCCAGATGGCTGCAATCATATCAAGGTTTTGTCAAGACACAGGTCTCAGACCCGCTTTATTTCCTTCCTTCCGTGCCCCCTCAGCTCCCCGCCCCCCTCCACCTGGCTCTAATTTGATGGAATAGTGGCTATCTTGATTCTTCCTGGGACACCTACGACAAATGCCAGGTCTTTGACTTTCCCTTCATCCCATGTTGAGTCACTTGAGGCCTTGACCACTCAAAGGCCAGTTTCTCTCTTACTATTTGGGATTTCTAAGCAATTGATTTTTCTGACTTTGCAAAACTTTGAATGACCGAACTCTGCTTCTTTTCCAAGAATAAAAATCCCGTTAACTTTTAAAGAGCATTAATTTGCACCACCAAGGAAAATAACCAAACTCTGCCAATTAAACCATGTCGAGCCATATCGTGCAAGTGCCATTATGACGTAAAAAAGAAATGTGCACTGCAGGGCAGATGGCGTGCAGTATTACAGGACCTAATATGAATGACAGGCAAGAATTGAGGGCTTACTTTGGGTCGGGCTCTGTGAATTGGCCCTTGAAAGAGATGTCAGTATTATTATCTCTCTTTTACAGAGAGGGCAGTGGAGGCAAAGTGAGGGTTCACACCCAGCAGCCCTGGTCCAGAAAACTCCATTTGGGTGCAGTTTGTATCTGCCAAACCTCAGTCCACTTGACGTTCATTCAGTCGTCCAGTGACAAATTTTTACGGTCACCTGTAGGAGTGTGCATGACAGGAGGGTGGGGATTTTCCCTCTCAGTCCTTTCGTCTAGTGGGAGGGGTGAAAGCTTGCAGTAAAATAGGAAGGGGATCATTAAACTATTTAGGGACTCAAGTGAGCAGAGGAGAGTTGAGGAATGCTCTGCATGGGAGGCGATGTTTGAATCAGGGCCTCAAGACAAAGTAGGAATGTGCTTGGAGAGAGGGGAGAGAGGAGAAATTACCAGGCGGGGGAAGAGGCGGGGGAAGCACAGGGAGATGCACAGAGAGAAGAAAGGGTCCTTTTAGTCTGAGGTCCTGAGAGCAGTTGGCGGGGATGAAGAGGCTGCAGGGAGCTTTGGGGTGGGAAAATGGGTGCAGCTGGTGGAGTCCCCGATATCATCTGAGGATTTTTAGTGGCACTTGCACTATATGGCATGACATGGTTTAATTGGCAGAATTTGTTTTTTCGTTGGTGGTGTAAATTCATGCGGTTTAAAAGTTAATGGGATTGTTATTCTCAGAAAAGGAACAGAGTTTGGCAATTTGTAGTTTCGCAAAGTCAGGAAAGGTCAACTGTTTAGAAATCCCAAATAGTAAGAGATGATTAGTAATAAACTAATTATGTAATTAATAATAAACTTATTACGATGAACAGCAATAATTTATGGTGCCTTAGTCAACACGCCAGTGCAGGACCCTACTCAAATTCATGCAGCTTAAGAGGTGATTTGTTTTTCCCTAGCCAGAACCCAACCACAGCCTTATTCCTGGTACATGCTCCCTCCCTTTCTAGGCTCATGTTCTTCTGTGTGTGATGATGCCCTCCATGTGGTCGGACTGTGTCCCACTGGTCCATGACCCTTAAGAATGTGGACTGTCTCTTTCCCAGTGTTGTAGGTCAAATTTCATGGAAGGGCACTGGTGGTTCAGCCTGGGACCCATTCCATGGCAGACAGAGCTAGTTGTCACCTCATGCCCTTCTTCCCTGCTTGCTTAACTGAAAAAAGAAAAATATTTCAGGTGGCAATATGCCCAGTGAAAAGACTACATTTTCTAGTAGGAGAGCCTAAGTGACCTAGTTCTGTAGGTGGAACCATCGTGTGGAAGTTTCAGTAAGTCCCACAATGGTGGGGAAGGGGTTGGGTTACATACTTTTTTGTCCTCCCTTACTTCCTTCTACCGTCAATATGGAGATTATGCTGGAGTACCAGCAGCCACCCTGGTCTGCAAAGTCACTTTGAGGATGAAAGCCTAATGATAGATGGTTTAGGGTGGAAGGCAAGCGAAGATGACAGAACCACAGGACCACATGAAGGGAGGGGGAGGGTCTCCCAGGAAAGGGAGCTGTTAGGCAGATGACAGCATGTCTACTACAAAGAGCTGAACTTTGCTGGGTGCTGCTAAGGTCCCGGCCCTCGGCGAACTACCCCACCTGTATCCTCTCATTTAATGCACACCAGAATGGAGAATGAGGACTCGCTTATGACCACGTCTATTCTCAGTTTACAGATTAGGAAATGGAGGCTCAAGAAGGGCACTTTCTCAAGGCCACTGAGTTGGGAGCTGGGATCCAATCTGGGTCTATGACTCGGGGGAACAAACCCTGAAGCCACACATGGACCCCAAGAAGCTGCACAGATGTGAAAGTCAGAGAGCAACCCTATCAGAGCCGTGGCTTTTTGTCATCACAAAAGTGAAAGAAACGGTTCAGAGAAGGGAGTAGAGTATGGCAGGTGAGAGGCAGGAAGACAGGCGGACCCTGTGATGATGGGGACTGCACGGAAGTGGGCGATGGCTGGAGTCGGGGGCAGCCGGATGGCAGTGCTGTCCTGGGAACCTCCTTTCAGGCCCTCGGTCAGCTGGTCCCTGTTGGATGTAAGATTTGGCTCATGAGTCCCCATTTAGAGCCACTCTAGATGAATGTACTTTATCAAGTTCATGTCTGATTAAATTCAACAGTGCAGCAGTGGCCATCAAGAAGAGTGATTTTTTTTTCAATACAGTTAGTGTTTAAGCTTTTCAAGGGGCAAACTCAGATGGCCTGAGGTGTATATGTCCTTGAAGTGTTTTTGAGAGAGTCATAAGGGGCATAGAATAATGAAAGGAAAATTAAGAAGCTGACACTGCTGTTCAAGAATCACTCAGCTGAGAATCAAGATAGTATATTGAGAATGGGATTCATCTGCTGTCTTGGCAGCAGGCATTAGACCCAAGAATTATTTAGATGTTAAGGATTTTGTTTGATTTTGTTTTGCCACTTGTCAAGTCTAAGAAGCTTCCCAGTTACACCAAGTCTGCCACTGTTTACTATGGAGAGAAACCATTTATAAGTTCTTCCTGTTGGCCAAGAATGGAGAATTTAAGCTGTCTTGGCTCTTAATAATAGTTTTGCTTTATGATTTTTTTCTTAACATTTCAAATGTGTAGTCTGTCTTCACCAAACTAGAGACTGCAGGTGCCAACAATAACCTCAGAATGTCATTAACATGTTTGCCAGGACAGAGTGATGTCACTGATGACTGGCTTGTGGGTTATGCTGTCTTTATCAGCACTCACCTGACTCCATACTGTAATGCCATCTCCAGCTGTAGGACAACAGGAATGCTTGTGACATTTACTTAGCTCTGAAGTTGACAGGTTGAGCATAGGCTTCTGCCATCAACCAACATTGCTATATTTGATGGGGCTTCAAAGGGCTCCAGAACCCATTTTCCTGCTTCCCTTTTTGAAAAAGTTGTCTGTGGGTGCCACGTCCACTCCTGCTTGAGTTCCCTCCCTAACCCCTGCAGCCAGGCACCTGTGTCCTGCTCACAGAGGCTGCCCTGGGCCATCTTCCCAGCCACTGTGGCCTCCCCTGGAATCAGACCAGCAAGCCCTGCTCTGTTTCTGTGATCTGATATCTCAGCAGTGCCGGCAGGTGGGCTTCTCCTGCCTCCTTGAGGCCTATACTCCTTGGCTTCTGGGTGTTCTTCCAACCTCACTGGTCGAGGACTCTGGGATTCCTCTCATCTCTCTATGCATTTTTTTCTCTCTCTCTCTCTTCTAGACCAGGCCTTTAATTCCATCTCCAGGACTTTCACCCTTAAGTCCGCTTTTCCAACAGAATTCCAGGCCTACTCAACATATCCACGTGTATGTCTGATAGGCATGTCCAAATTATGATAGAAAAAAACAGAACCGGTGATTTTCCTGACCCAGGTTGCCTCCTTTCTCCCCTCATCCCTTTTTAGTAAGTGGCACTACTCAGTTGTGCAAACCCAAAATCTAAGACGATTCATCTCTCTCCATCATTACCTCCAAGCCCAAACCATTCAACGACCCAATCTTCCTAACATTATTCTTCTCTCCATCTCTGCCACAGTCATCAGACCCCTAATGGGACCTACAGGGAGTCCCTTGTTCCTCCCTGGTTCTACTCAAGTGCTCCCTACTTAGCAACAAGAGCTATCCTTGACAAATTCAAATCAGATCCTGTCACTCTCCTGTTTCCTGTTTAAAAACTATCAGTGCCTCCTCACTGCACTTGGCACAAGATCCAAGCTCCTTCCTTTCCACCTTCCAGTCTCCTCCCTATCTTCTTTTCCTGTTGCCCCCTAAACGGCAGCTACGGCAGACTCCTTCGGGTTCTTTTTTGCCTTGAAGATCTGGGCATCGGTATCCTGGAATGCTTCTAGCTGGCTCTCGGCCACTATTCAGATCTCAGCTTGATTGTCACCCCTCCAGAGTGACCTTCCAAGATGACCTCACCCATCTCAAGTAATTCCTGTGTACCCTCTGCTAATTTTTCACACAGGTCATATCTAGCTAGTAATTTTCTCATGTACTTTTTTTCTGGCTCATCCCCCAGGATGTGAACTTCATGAGAACAGGAACCTTTTGTGTCTTTTCCCTGTTGTGTCCCAGAATCTGAATTGGAGCCTGGCATCTGATGCGTATATATTAAGTATTTGTTGAATGGTCGAGTTTCGAACTTCCTGTCTTTTGCTCCATATGTTTTGCTATCATCTTTATTAGGTTCTTCTTTGTTAAGCAACATTTTATGATCTTGCTGCATATTCCTGGGCATTTTAAAAGATGATGCATGTCTAGCATGTGATTCATTCTTTGAAAATTCTAGGCTTTTGACTGTGGCCTGTGACTCAAATACTGTATTGGTGGAAAACTTTCAAATAATCAACCACACATGTCTGACTTTTGCCAGCTCAGTGGCACATATGAATAATAGCCAATACTTAGAGATAGAGCTTAGTATTGTTCCAGGCACTGAATGGATATTAACTTTTAATTCTCGTATAATCCTACAGGTACGGAACACTAACTGTCCCCATTTTGCGAATGAGCTACATGTATTCGTTTTCTTATGTGCCATAACAATTTATCACAAACTAAGCAGCTTAAAACAACCCCCATTTGTTAGTTCACAGATCTGTCCATCAGAAGTCTGGCCAGGTTCCACTGGGTTCTCTGCTCGCTGTCCTACAAACCAAAATCAAGGTGTCAAAGGGTCTGGGTTTGTATCTGGAGGCTTTAGGGAACAATCGACTTGCACACTCCAGGTTGTTGTGATTGTAGATTTCCTTGTGACTGTAGATATGAGGTCCCTATTTTGTTGCTGTCAGCTGAGCGTTACTCTTAGCACTTGAGGACTGCTTGAATTCTTGATCACGTGACCCCCTCCCTCCTGCTTTGAGTCTCCTACTTCCTCTTCTGCTTCCAACCAGAGAAAACTCTGCTTTCAAAGGGACTGGGTCAGGTCCATCCATCTGTTCTCTTTATTTTATGGTCAATTGATTTGGACTTTACTACACCTGCAAAATCCCCTTTCAGCTGTTCCTAGATTAGTGTTCGATTAATAACCAGGGACAGGAAATTTGCAGGAGCATCTTTGGAATTCTGCCTACTGACCTGAGGTTCAGAGAAGTTAGGTAATTTATTCAAGTCACACAAACAGTAGCAGAGGCCGGATTTGAATCAAGGCATTCTGGTACCCAGAAAATACAACCTTAAGTAAGGGCCCTGCAGTATGATGAGAACTTAGTGCAGCCATGGAAATCCTTCTGGGCAGACATTTTAGCAATCTGATGTAGCCATACAAGTGAGGTGCTCTGGGCCAGCAGTCACCAACCTTTTTGGCATCAGGGACCGGTTTCGTAGAAGACCATTTTTCCATGGACACGGGAGATGGGGGGAAGTCAGGAAGATATCATCAGGCATTAGATTTTCATAAGGAGTATGCATCCCTTGCATGTGCAGTTCACGATAGGATTCATGCTCTTATGAGAATCTAATGCTGCGGCTGAGCTGACAATAGATGAATCTCCACTTGTTTGCTGTTCACCTCCTGCTGTGCAGCCTGGTGCCTAACAGGTCACACTGATCGGTACCTTTGGGAACACCTGCTTTGGGCTACTTTGCTTAGAAGGACCAGAACAGTTCATGGTGCCTCACCCACCAACTCTCACCACCTCAGATATAACTGAAGACAGACAAACCAAGAAAGTCAAGACTCTGCTTTTAAATTGATCACCTTCTTGGATGCTTCACATTTTCTTTTTCTTTTTTAATTGGCATCTCACTCTGTCGCCCAGACTGGAGTGCTGCGACCGCTCCTGGCCACCGCACCCTCAACCTGCTGGGCTCCGGCGATCCTTCTACCTCAGCCTTCCAAGTAGCCGGAATTACAGGCACGCGCTACCACACCCGGCTGATTTTTTTATTTATTGTAGAGATGAGGTCTCGCTGCCCAGGCAGGTCTCGAACCCGTGGGCTCAGGCAATCCACTCACCTCAGCCTCCCAAAGGCGCGGGATTACAGGCTGAGCCACCGAGCCCGGCTCACATTTTCCCACTAACCACCAGCAGTGCTATTTCCAGGTTTTTGCTGCCCACAGAACTTGGTTACAGCCCCAAATCCTTTCATTATCAGCATGAGTGAAATCAATATGACTCATATTAATGAGAATATCATTATTGGGCAAATGATAATTAGACCCAAATTACAATCTCTGCTCACAAATGACTTGAATTAGAAAATCTTATAAATGGCCATATCAAGTGTTTAGTTTTTCTTTTCTTTTCTTTTTTTTTTTTTTTTTTTTTGCCACTTGACAGGGACAGGAATCACTTAACAGCCAGCACCGATATACAGTTTAAGTCTAAGATGGTGCTTTATTTTGTGGGGGAAGGGTAAAAGAAGAGGTGCCAGGGTTGACCTGGATTAGCTCTGAAATACAGAACCCCGCTGCTTCTCTCCACTATGCTGGCAGAAGCACATCTTGCGCTCAGTGAATGGATCCAAGAGACGAAATGTGACTGTTTTGAGAAGACGTTTCCAAGAGATGTATGTCTGGGTCATTCAGAGGAAGACAACCACTTCTCTACACCAGCCTGAAATTAGCCCTCTTGGAAGACCCTGTGCACAATGCTGGCCCTCCGTGTGATACAGCCAGGAGTTAAAGTGCCAGCTCCCCACAGAAAAAGTGACCCACCAGCAGCCAGGAAGAACCTTCTGCAGTGTCTTGGGCAATTCTTTCTTGGACAGCCATTACCAGAGAGGCTGCTGGTTCTTGCCATCAGCCATGATGTCCTCAATTCTGAGGCTCCTTTATATTTTAATTCACAGAAGGAAGAGACATAAACTTGGAATTTGAATTCCTCTTGTACTTGTTATTTCTTAATTTGCCAGATGTCACCTAATCGCTTGGTGCAAATCAACAGAGACTAAAGTTTGGAAGTTGAATATGTCTTTGAGATCTCCCAGTCCAGGGATTTCAACCACGACACCCCCGGACACCTAAAGAATCCACAATTAGCAGAGACAGGCTCTGTATACAACATTTGTTATACACACTTTTACTGCTCTTTCTGGGGACCAATCTGTAGCTTTCATAAGAATCTCAGAGGGAAGCCAGGCTCAGTGACTCAGCCTGTAATCCCGTGCCTTTGGGAGGCTGAGGTGAGTGGATTGCCTGAGCCCACGGGTTCGAGACCCGCCTGGGCAGCGAGACCTCATCTCTACAATAAATAAAAAAATCAGCCGGGTGTGGTAGTGCATGCCTATAATTCTGGCTACTTGGAAGGCTGAGGCGGAAGGATCGCCGGAGCCCAGCAGGTCGAGGGTGTGGTGGCCGGGAGCAGCCACTGCACTCCAGTCTGGGCGACAGAGTGAGACTCCAACTCAAAAAAAAAAAAAAAAAAGAATCTCAAAGGGAACTTTATGCATTCCTTTAAAGTTAGAACAACTAATCTAATCTGACCTTTTCCAAACGCAGAAATAAGTGCTTCATTGAAGACCTCCCACCAAAGGTAACTAGTTAGTTTCTATATGAAAAACTCAAGGCACAAGACAGTCAGGAAATTTGTTGGTGGATGGATGCAGTGGTGTGCTGGTGGTGGCTTGGTCTGGCTTTTGAGAGCTAACTTGCATATCTCTGCCCAACTTACTTTTAGTGACAACATGCTGGTAGTTTGAAACTGGCAATGGAGGAAGACTTTATACCAAAGAGGGGACAAATACCACACAAAAGGGTTTGTTTGGCTCTTTTATACTTTGAGAACTTGTTAAACATTTGCTAGCACACTGCTAGGTGGAGGTATGCAAATGGAAGAGGGTGAGAACCAGGAGCGCTCAAGATTTCCAGGCTTCATGACTGAAAGCACGGACATTCTGGGAATGCATATGGGGGCAAAGAGGAAGGACCCTCAGTATCACCCCAGAAGGATGGGCCCTGTGTATTGAAGTGTGAAGTCTCCAAATGGGAGGGAAGGGAGGAATGTTGGCAAATAGCCCCAGGGCAGAGGCTGCAGGGAGGATTAAAAAAAAGAATGGTGAAGTAGAAGAATAATCAGAACACTGGAGGTCTCACAGCATAGCACGTGGTTTGCTTGAGCAGAACGTTGTCTCAAGAGTTTCTTAAGCCGGGCTAGGTGGCTCAGCCTGTAATCCCAGTGCTTTGGGAGGCCAAGATGAGTGGATTACCTGAGCCTGTGGGTTCGAGACCTGCCTGGGCAACTTGGTGAGACTTCATCTCTACAATAAGTCAAAAGTTAGCCGGGCGTGGTCGCGCCCGCCTGTAGTTCCAGCTACCTGGAAGGCTGAGGCGGAAGGACTGCCAGAGCTCAGCATGTCGAGGTTGCAGTGGCTGGGAGCGGCCACTGCACTCCAGTCTGGGCGACAGAGTGAGACTCCAACTCTAATAATAATAATAATAATAATAATAATAGTAATTCCTTAAAAAGGGAATGGAGTGGGGAGCTGTTTATCTGCTTCAGCCCACTCTCAGCACTCAAATAATAGGATGGAACATTAAGTATTAACAGCTATATAAAATAATATCTGTAGAGATTGTTTAATTTGAGACCTTATGAAGACAATAAAGGACTTACTGAGAATGACTATGCCCACACTCCATAACAAAGATGAGTTGTAGCTCACACAGATGGAGACTCCTGGCTATGATGGCCATAGAAATGGAGAGACAGACCGTGTTTATAGATTGGAAGACTCAACACAGTAAAGAAGTCCATTCTACCCAAATTGATCTATAGGTTTACTGCAATTCCTTTCAAAATCCCAGTGGATTTTTTTGTAGGTACCAATGACCTTATACTAAAATTTATGTAGGAAAACAAAACAAAACAAAACAAAAAACAAGAATAGCTAGAACAATTTTGAAAAAGAAGAATAAAGTTGGAAGAATCATCTTACCTGATTTCAAGACTTAATATGTAGCTATTGTAACCAAGACTGTGAGGTATTGGGGAAGGGATAGACGGGTAGGTCAATGGAACAGAAGAGAAAGTCCAAATATAAATACACAGCAATATAGCCAAATGATACTTTACAAAGTTTTAAAAACAATTCAATGAAGGAAAGATAGTCATTTCAACAAATAATGTTGTTATTGGTTATCCTTAGACACAAAAAAAAGAAAGAAAAGAAAAACACACACACACACAAAACAAAAACCCCCAAAAGTCTTTATCTAAACTTCATATATTGTAAAAATTAACTTAAAATTGACAATAACTCTGAATATAAAATTTAAAATTCTAAAATGTTTAGATGAAAACAGAAAATCTTCACTACGGTTAGGCAAAAATTTCTTAAGTAGGAGCTGAAAGCACAATTCATAAGAGTAAGATAATGTCATTTGGATTTCATCAAAATACTTTTTCCCTACAAGAGATAATGTTAGAATGAATGAAAAGACCAGACACAGACTGGGACAACATATTTGCAGATCTTATATCTGATTTTGAAAGTTGTTTCTAGAATGTATAAAGGTGACTCTAAACTCAACAGTAAGCAAACCAACAGTCCAATTATAAAGTGGACACAATATTTGTATAGACACTTCACCCAAGAAGATACACAGATAGCCAATGGTGCTCATGATACACATGAAAACGTTCTCAGCCTCATTAGTCAATAGATAAATGCAAATTTAACCCATGAGGCAATATCATGACATGCCCATTTGAACTGCCAACCTAAAAATACTGGCAACTCCGATGGGGGCAAAGATGAGGAGTAAGAGTAACTGGTCTGTCATGCATACATAGCTGATAGAAATGCAAAATGGGTGGCATCATCACCCTGGAGAAAGTTTGATAGCTTCTTGTAAGGGTAAACACACAGTTACCATATACCATATGACCCAGCAATTCATTCTCTATTTACTGTAAAGAAAAGGGAAACTCGAATCCATACAAAAAACTATGCACAAATGTTTACAACAGCTCTGCTCATTACAGCCAGTGTGGGAAACAACCCAAATTTCCTTCAACAGATAAATGGATAAACGGCCTGTGGCATAGCTGTACAATGGAATCATTCTTGGAAATCAAAACAAATAAAATCCCACCTCCCCACCTGAAGGAATTTTAGCTTTATCTGTAATATTTTAAGGTTTGTTAATAGAGAGACTATATTTGTGTACTATTTGTCACTGAATTTTTAAGACTCATGTTACTTCTGTTTTAATACAAATTATGAAACAAGAGCATACAGAACATGTGAATATTAACCCTCCCCCTCCCCACCTGGCCAGCGTCCTGTCTTGTGGATAGGTTCTTCCTCACCAAGGCCAACCCCTCTCCTTGAGCAGTGGGTTCCAACCTCCCTCCTACTCCACCGACTTCCTTCTCATTCTCTCCAGCATCAGTTGTTCCCTTTCTACTAGATCTTTTCTAGCAGCAAGTATACTGATGGGCTATTATTTCTCCCATCTTCTCAAAAAAAGGAACTATCTCTTGACCACATTTCCCCCTCCAGGCCCAGTCCCATTTCTAGAAAGCAGTGTCTGTTCTCACTGTCCTCAGTTTCTCCCCCTTTTCTCTCCTGACTCCATCCAGAACTTCATCCCCTCTCCTCCAACAAGGATCTCCCCTTCCCAAATCTACGGATGCTCTTCCACCTCGCCTGCCCTCTCTGCAGTGATCATGCTGGCGACCATTCTCTCCTCCTTCAAGCAGTTCTTCGTTTCCTTTCCTAGGTGCTACAGTGTCCCCACTTCCCTCCCAGCTCAGCAGCCCCTACTCCCCACCCCGCTCTGCTGGCTCCTCCTCACCCACTGCAGATGCCCTCAATTATAAGATGCGTCATTCAGTCAAAATCCCACTGGGGAAGAAAAATCCCTGTCAATTAAACTCTGACATCGCATCAGCCCAATTTTAGATGTCCCTCTGTTCTCAGAGTACTTGAAGTCCTCCGAGGTGAGTGGTAATGCTTCTCTTTCCCGATGTCCCTGTGGGAGAGCAGGGTTCAGACCCCTTTCTTTGTCTTTGTCTCAGGCCCCCACAAAGGAAGAGATGAAAGATGTTGGTGGGAAAGGGAGCAAAATCCTTGAGAAGATGTGAGGTTGAAAGGGAGAAGGGGCTAGATTTGAAATGAAGGGGTGAATCTTCTCCTGGGTGGAGGGTGGTGACGACACTTGCTGTGAAAGTTGTGAAGGTTCAAGGGAAGGAAGGAACATGAGGGTCTCTTGTGTTCCCCATGTGGGAGGAGCAAGGCGGGACAGACCCTGGTGGTGTGTGCAGTTTTATGGTGCTTTCTGGGATGTGTTCAATGTGAAATTTTAATAGACTCCATTACATAGAATTGATATTGTTTTGAGGAATAGGTCACTGGAAAGTAAAGATTTTGATTTACTCCTCAAATGGACAGAAAGCACCACTCTCTCCTATATGTCTGCAGAATTTGGGAAAACACATCATAACTAAAAGGGTGTGTGCGCAAAGACATTTAAAAAGTCATTTGTGGAGAGTTTGTGTGGCCCGGTGCTTAGGAATGCGAACTCTGAAACCCAGCAGGATGTGCTCCTTCCGGACTCTGCAACCATGGGCAGACTCCTAGACCTCTCTGTGCCTTGATTCCTTTGCTAGAAAGAAGCCAAAGTCAAGTTCAGACTAAGTCTTAAGTTCCAGCTTAAGTTCAGAGATGGAAGTGGGTGTACGTTGCTAAACCAGGGGAGCTGAGGTTGGGCTAGTTTCTGCTTCTCAGGATATCATTATTGGCATGAGCCTACTTTAAGAGTCAGAGGACTTACAACTGTGTGTGTTTAGGAGAGTTACTGGTCTATTAGATCATCTTACATGTGAGACATCAGTAGTTACAATAATTCTATGGTATGCTAGAATGCACTGTCTTCAGATTCTATCCACTGTCTTCAGAAGTGAAATTTGTTTTGTTTTCCTAATTCAATGAAACCTGCATTTTTTACAGGGCTAATTTCTTTGGGGAAAGAGTATGCAGATGTTTACAAAGTGTTTTCAAAGTAGCAGTGCTTAAAGATGTCATCATTTTTCCTTCTAGGAGAATATGCAGCGCCAGCTTTAGAGAATTCACTCCAGAAAAGCCCATATTAAGAATCCACTCCAGAAAAGCCCATATTAAGAATCCACTCCAGAAAAGCCCATATTAAGAATCCTAGCCGGGCTCGGTGGCTCATCCTGTAATCCCGCGCCTTGGGGAGGCTGAGGTGAGTGGATTGCCTGAGCCCGTGGGTTCGAGACCCGACTGGGCAGGCAAGACCTCATCTCTACAATAAATCAAAAAATCAGCCGGGTGTCGTAGTGCATGCCTGTAATTCCAGCTACTCGGAAGGCTGAGGCGGAAGGATTGCCGGAGCCCAGCAGGCTGAGGCTACGGTGGCCGGGAGTGGCCACTGTACTCCGGTCTGGGTGACAGAGTGAGACTCCAACTCAAAAACAAACAAACAAAAAAAAACAAAAGAAAACTGTGGGGGCCAGACTCAGTGGCTCAGCCTGTAATCCCAATATTTTGGGAGGCCAAGGTGAGTGGATTGTCTGAGTCCATGGGTTCGAGACCAGCCCGGGTTACTTGACAAGACCTCATCTCCACAATAAATCAAAAAATTAGCTGGGCACGGTAGCACATGCCTGTAGTTCCTTCTGGCTACTTGGAAAGCTGAGGCAGAAGGATCTCCGGAGCCCAGCAGGTCAAGGCTGCAGTGGCCAGGAGCGTGCCACTGCACTTCAGCCTGGGCGACGTAGTGAGACTCTGACTCAAAAAAAAAAAAATACTGTGGGGGTGAGGTGCTTATATGCCTTGATGAATGGTTTACTTATGAATATATTGGGAATGGCCTCCCCCTTCTCACAATAATACCCCTTTCCACTTTCTAGCCCAAATGAGAAGCACTGAGGTCAATTGGAAATTAAGACTTGGCCGGGTGCAGTGGCTCAAGACTGTAATCCTAGCACACTGGGAGGCCGTGGTGAGAGAATTGCCTGAGCCCAGGGGTTTGAGACCAGCCTGGACAACTTGGTGAAACCTCATCTCTACAATAAATCAAGAAAAAAATTAGCTGGACACGGTGGCACACCCCTGTAGTTCCAGCTACCTGGAAGGCTGAGGAGGAAGGTTCGCCTGAGTCTAGCAGGTCGAAGCTGCAGTGGCCGTGAGGGTGCTACTGCACACTACTCTGGGTGACAGGATGAGACTCCTACTCAAAAAGAAAAAAGAAAAAGAAAAAAAGACAGCATTCATGGGATTACGTAACAAAGCACTGCAGGAAGGACACAATTCCTCTGGCCCTCCATGGTGGCAGTTCAAATTGCTGCTTTGGAAGCAGGCCTGGCTATGTCTAAGGCCCTGCCTCAGAATGTTCCAGGAGGTTCCTTGGAGCAGTGCCTCTGTGGAAGAAACCACTACTAAAGTGGCAGGAGGGTGTGACTCTGCTTGGAGCCTACATTTCCTAACTATCTCACATATTTCACATTCTTCTCTGGTATTATTTTTTTAATTGATTTTTATTTTCAGTTCTCCCAGGAATTGATGAGTTGACTTAACAAAAGCCTTCATAAAGAAAGTAAAGTCTGGCTTTCTACATAAAGGGTACACATAACAAGCCATAGCCCCTGCCCACCAGCCCCTGCAGAGCTCCTGGTCAATGCATTCTTCTCATGGGCCACTGTACCCCAACCACTAAGTCATGCCCCTTGGAAATGACTCCAGATGTGCTGAAGCCAGCCTCCAGGGCTAATGCCTCATCTCTGTTCCCCACACTCCTTCCGAAGAAAGCACACTGCCATGAATCTACAACCAAGATATTCCTGATTTCTAGAGAACCAGCAGGTTTTGCACTCTCCTGCAAAAACCATAAAAAGCAAAACTGCAAAGGAAAAAAAAAAATTTGACCAAATGGTCACTATGCAACAATTTTCATGGGGGATTCACAGCACTTGGTATTGCCTGATGGAAAAATGCCCTGTATTTCCTGATAAAGGATCTGACATGTGGAGCAATGCACCAGTAATTTTTCCCCAAAATGAATCCAGCTGTAAGTGGAAACTGGGTCTTCTGACCCCTCCAACATGTGATTTCTTTATTTGCTCTATGGTCTTTTGGGGCTTCAGAATATGGCCTATGTAGAATTAGGGACTAAGTCAAAAAAGGCCTAAGGGTACCAGTATAAATTCATGACCTTGCATGCCTTTCCCCCCAGAAACCATGAGTTGGCCAGATGTAATCAGAGCCGCCTTTTGTGGCTTCCTGAGAGGATGCTGGGCGCCACATGGATTCTGGTCTCTTCCAGTGCATCTCATAATTCAAAAATGTGTGAAGCTGTGGAAGGCTGCCCCACCCTCTGCATCATTCAAAAAAAAAACCAAAAAACTGGGAAGCAGAGGCTACTCTTGGTTCTTGCAGATAAACAGTCATCAGTTTTTAAAAGTTAGATTGCTATACCTTCACGTAATTTCTTGGGGCTTTACTACTCAAATCTAGCATATTCTTGAAGTCTGAAAGGGAGAGAAAAGATGTAAGTCACGTAAGCCTAAAAACAGGGCACAAAGCTAATCTAATCAACGGCTTTGGAGAAAGGACAACTTTTGATCTCATGTATTGCTTTATCAGAGGAATATAAGCAAAGAAAACATGCACTAAAGCAGATATTACCAGGGCAAAGGAAATCCAAACACCTTAAGGAATAAGAAAGTATCTCATCCTTCTCCCTTCCCCCACTGCCTTGCAATGAGCAGGAATTTCATACACAAGCCTTGTAACACATTACAAAACTTCAGTATGCTTTCGAAATTCAAATGCACATGAGAGTCATGCATGCTATTTCCCAGTTGTCCTTAAGACTCCCAAGGAAAGCAGGTCCCCTGTGTAGCCGGTCCCCGAGTCCCCTGTGGGGTCAGTGTTCGAGTCTCCCTGCCAGGGTCAGGAAGGCTGTTCTTCCAGGAAGAGCTGCCGGGACCCTGGGAACCAGACCAGCACAGCTCACAAGAATGAAGAGAATGTCGGGAGAGGAAGTGGTGGCTGTGAGTCAGCATGAGTCATCTCGTTCCAATGAGAATGAAGGCTGAGGTGTGCGCCTTTTTTCCCCCTTCTTAATCGTATGGACATCATCGGGAATGGAGGGAAACAAGTGACGGCAGGGTCACCACATTTTAAGTTTACACCGACATCCCGGGCAAGCTGTGCCTGAGCCCGTGATTGTCTTCGGATCTTCACAGCACAGTTCCTGGGGAGGTGGGGCCACCAGCTTCTCCCTGGTGAGTATGTCTGTCATTTTTACGATCATTTCTGCAGTGTGCCTCAGAGTCGGGGCCGTGGAAAAGGCTGTCGCGTTCTGGAGTGGACACCGCGTCGGGTTCAGACTTTGAAGAGATGTAATTCTAGAAAAGTGTCTCCCTCTGTCTCCATCCCCGTAGTTTCTGTAGTTTAGTCTGATGGTCAGGAAGAGTTGCTTAGTCCCTTCCTTGTGAGAATGTAGGTGCTGGCGTACGTTATGTTGCCTTGGAAGAGAGCACTGTGCCTGGCTGACAAATAAGGGGCTGGAAGACACCTCTCAAAAAGCCAAAGTCAAGTTCAGAGATGGAAGTGGGTGTACTTGTGCTAACCTGGGGGGTACTGAGGTTGAGCTAGCTTCCGCTTCTCAGAGGTAGGAAAGGCAGCCCCTGAGCCGTTTCTGGCTGCGTGGTCTGAGCTGCCAGTCTGAGCTGTCCCGTTTCCAGAAATACAATAGAGAGGCCGAATTTTGGCTGCCTTCTCTAGAAGCAGCTGAATAATTGCAGGAGTTTATATTACATCCTTTACTTGTCCTTAATGCCGAAAGTCACAAACTGGTAAAATCGAACAGAATATAAAAATCCTGGGGGCAGGGTCTAGGGGTATAGGGAGCAGGGAGGGTGGAGGAGGGGGTCATTCAGTCCTTGAGGCCTCGCTTGATCTTGGTAGGTGTTTCTCAAGCTGTTACTATTCTGATGAAGCTTAGCCTTACTGTCAAGTAAAATACAGGAAACTTTTTTTTAATGTCATGCTTATTACTGTAAATGAAACGGTTAAAATGTCATAAATACCTTTTGATAAACATTTTTCGAATCTGCTTAAAAAGCTGCACATCAGTATGCAGGGCATGACAGGGAGCTTTTTCAGTACAGTCATTTGAGTGCGTGGGCTTCCTGGGTTAATAATGAGTCAGCACCCAATTTCTAAAATTGGAGCAGCAAAAAAAATGTTTAATCTGCCCCTGAGAGCGGCATGGTGGCTGACTGGCCCCCTGGAAGGTTTGACTGGTTGATCATTGGTGAAAATCACCTTTAAATTCCTTCCCCTCCGTGGAGGTGTTTGACTCCCTGCTCAGGTCCCAGGTCCTCTGGGCTGCAGCTGAGGGAGCTCCTTTGCTTAGAGGTCTGTCTCTATGTCAGGAACAACATGTTTGACTTCCATCCTTTGGCTGATGTTGGTGACTTCTGGGTTCTGCCTTGAGGATTCAGGTTGAACATGCAGTCTGGTAAACGAACAAACTAACACACAAAAAACAGTGTTTAATAAGGAGCGTGGTGGGAGAGCGGGACGTGGCATGAACTGCAAAGTTGGCATTCTGCATGTGATGTGTAGCGTGGGAAGATTAAGTTGGCTTAAAAATCAGACAGCAACCAGGCTCGGTGGCACAGCCTGTAATCCTGCGCCTTTGGGAGGCTGAGGTGAGTGGATTGCCTGAGCCCACGGGTTCGAGACCCGCCTGGGCAGCGAGACCTCATCTCTACAATAAATCAAAAAATCAGCCGGGTGTGGTAGCGCATGCCTGTAATTCTGGCTACTTGGAATGCTGAGGCGGAAGGATCGCCGGAGCCCAGCAGGTCGAGGCTACAGTGGTCAGGAGCGGCCACTGCACTCCAGTCTGGGCGAGAGAGTGAGACTCCAACTAGACTCCAACTCAAAAAAAAAAAAAATCAGACAGCATTTTAGATTCCAAGGAAGAAAACCTCCCCAGAACCTTACTCTCCTTAGAGATAAAATGGGAGAGATGTTGAGAATTTTAAAAAAATGAAATAAGGGAAAGCCGAGATGCAGACTAGCAGTTGAAAGGACAAATAAAAGGAGCGCTGGTGACTCTCTCTCCCCCACTAGGCTCTGTTTGGCTAGCTCGGGAGTTTTTGTGTATGCTTTGATAACTGTGGGTAGGGTTCAAGTGCTCCAGCCACACCCTGGTGCCACAAAGCCATTGGACAGCACGATTTGAGGGGAGGCTCAGAAGCCAGGTTGTGGGACCCTAAATCCCGCTGCTTGGCCTCTCGAAGTCCCAGGCTTCCTGGCCACAGCATAACCTGCCTCTGAGGGCTACAAGGAATTAGCATCTACCGGGGGCACAGAACAAGGCCTGGATATAGGAAGGGTGCCATCCTAGCTCTATCAGCTTCTTATTTATCTGGCCTCTGAAAACAGTTGGGCTTGCAGCCCTTGAAAATCCTGGGATTCCAATGTAGGCAGCGATTATTCCAAGGCCAAGAATCACAGTATCAACTCGAAGCCCTCAGCACGACAGATGTGTCTCCAAGGTGGGGCCCAGCCTCGCTTGTCTCTCTTGGTGAGTGATCTGCATAAGTACTCTGAGAAATGCCACCTGCATGGAGACAAGAGCCTCTTAAAGGCATCCGCGGGTCATGGACACCAACACTCTGTTGACCCATTTCAAAGAAGTCGCCATGTCCTGACCTTATCACTGAGGTCCTGTGTCTTTAAATCCTTTTGATGGTTTTGAGGTGGCTGATTTTATCCTAGACATTGACTGTGTTCTTTCGTGTAGAATTTGGGCGATTGTGTGGATGGCGGGAGTCGAGTCACCTCTTTTCCAAGAGAAACAAGCCCATGGTGAACTGATGTAATCACTTTTGTAATCAGGAGAAAGAATCCTTTGGAAAGGCAAGAAATAAGACCATGGGCATGCCTGAAAATAGAACATTTATTCACATGATTTGGAAAATAGAGCATTTATTAGCATGATTTGCTACTTTGTCATGTTTTCCTGACTCCCGGAAGGAGCTGATTCTAAGTGTGGACACAGGCAGAGGGTAAAGTAGAAACATTCCTTGGTAGGAACCAAGCATGCATTTTGAAAGGATGTGCCTTGCAAAAAGAACATGCTGACAGGTTGGTCACATCTGGAAGCTGGCCAGCGTCCTGTGGTCATGGCGCCCTTAGCCTGGGGTCTGGCCCTGTCTTCCACTCTCCACTCCTCATCAACACCCAGACCTGGGCTCTCAGTTCCTCTGGCCCAGAGGTTCCCAAAGTAGCTGACCAGGGTCCCCACTGGTTGCTGTGTGGTTGCCGGGTTGCATGAGTTAACTTAACTTGGGGTTTCACCTTCCTCATTGCAAAATAATAAGATAATAAGAATAGCACCCATCACACAAGTTCTTGAGAAGATTTTATGATTAGGACACAAATTGTGAGAAAACATAGCAGCTGTTAGGTACATATTCATTCACTCAGAAGTAAAAACAGATGCCTTGGTATCTCTAACTGAGTCCCTCTGTCCTGAAGGAATCCATGAGGATTTGATCCTCCTACTCCTGAAGTGAGCTCTTCACATATATGTGTCTTCACATATACGGCATGTTCTGGATTCATGGGACATTTGTTGGTTGGCTATATGGGAGAGCCTCCTTGGTTCTTTCCAGGAGAACCTGGGGTTTTAGATGTCATTATCACCATCATCAGTATTAACATCATCACAGTAGACCGGGCTCGGTGACAGCCTGTAATCCCAACACTTCGGGAGGCCAAGGTGAGTGGATTGCCCGAGACTGCGGGTTCGAGACCCACCCGGGCAACTTGGCGAGACCTCATCTCTACAATAAATCAAAAATTAGCCGGGTGTGGTAGTGCGCGCCTGTAGTTCTGCCTACTTGGAAGGCTGAGGCAGAAGGATCTCCGGAGCCCAGCAGGTCGAGGCTGCGGTCGCCGGGAGCATGCCACTGCACTCCAGCCTGGGCGACTGAGACTCCAATGCAAATAAACAAAAAACCAAAAAACATCATCACAGTAATTGTACGTGCATTCTCTTCAACCCCCCCTGGCCATCCCCCACACCTGCCCTGGAAGATAGGAAGGATAATGTGTTACTCCACTCACTCCAGGCTCTAGGATGCAGGTATCATTCACAGCATCTGCTTCAGATAATTCATTGGTGACCAGGAGCCCCTTGCACCCACTCAGGACAGCAGGATCAGGAAAAGCAGGCAATCAGGAGGGTCTTGAAGGGTCCGCCGACCAGGCTGAGCCCACAGGCCAGAAAACCCAGGGTTCCTGGCTTCAGACCTGCCTGAAGCCAGCTATAGTCTACTTCAAGTCATCTGGATGATGGCTATTTGAAAATCATCACGGTATCTGGAGATGACTCATACTGAAAAAAATTGAATAAGGAACACTTAAAACTTAAGCCAGGGTGAACATAACTCGCCCTTGCTTTGCCAACTCTGAAGATAATTCAAGTTCATGCAGTGCCTCGGAAGCCAGATCTTTACACACCTCCTGCAGGGACCCCCAGAGAAGGACCAGGGTGTCCTTTTGGTCACTGTGCCTTCTCAGGTATTGACCTCTCAAAGTGAAGCATCGGATGACTTATATGTCTTTGTTCTGAGTGTTTAGGTTTTGAATGCTGGGAACTGTCTTCTCTGTATTGGTCAATTGCAGATTGTGCAAATTTGTGGGGACTTTTTTCCTGCAATTGCCCTTTGAGCCATAATCCAGAGGACCCCTCTGTGTCTGCCGTGCTGTATGTTGGGCGGTGGAGGGCCTGGCCCAGGGCTGTGGGTCAGGGATTGAGCTCTCTGTAGGTTCTGGAGGGTTCTAGTTAGATCACAGAGCTCAGGCAGGAAAAGGCCGATGGCGGATCAGACGGAAGTTGGGCTCACAGGAAGGACTAAGAAGGATGCTTGGGTGCTCTCAGAGATTCCTTCTGACTGAAAAAATAGACGTTACTGCATTTTGCATGATCAGAAACGCTAAGAGTCTTGGGGCAGATCTTATCCATTGTGGTTTTCCTGCTTCTCTTTTGCTTTCAGGATTGATTATCTTGCAAGGCAGCCTTCTGCTACAGGGATTCTTGGGCTTTCTCACTATCCTGCCCTTTTAAAAATGCATCACATCAAAAATCTTGGAACTTTTAATGATAGTAGAAAACGTATTACCTTAGCTGTTCTCACTGGACAAATCATTTACAGAGTGTGAGAGGGATGTTTGAGTTTCTCTCAAGGCAGCTAGCTACAAGGAAAATTGATCAAACAGCAATGACTCCAAAGAGTCAGGCTTACTTTCTCTCACATAGACAAAGGATGTGAGACAAAGGGTATCTGTCCTGCTTTCAGACAGGAAGCAGATTGTTCGGGGCATGGGTCAATGGGCAGCCACTTCATCCACCTGACTGCTCTGCCATCCTCAGCACTGTCTTTCTGCCTCCAAGTTATCTTAAGGTTTCAAGAGGCTGCAGGAGCTCCAGCTATCACCTCTTCATTCCAGACAGGAGAAAGAAGGGAAGTGGGGGCAAAAGCCTAAGCCTCTTGGATGTCAGGCTCCTTTACAGACCTGGTAATCCCCAGGTAACCCTTTCAGCCTGTCTTTCCCTAGCCACCCTGTCTGCAAAGGAGCTGGATGAGTGAGACCAAGCCCTGAGATGACACAAGAATCACTTGCTCTCTGCTGGGTGGGGCCTGGCTTCTTTCAAAAATGTTATTTTAAAGATGTGGGGCACAATTCGGGATTAGGTATACAAGTGGTCATCATACAGGTAAAGTCTGGGCCTCCTTTTGGTCCCCACTTTGCCTGGTTTGAGATCAGGTACCCTTTTATTGATGTGTTGTCTCACCCTTCAACCCCAGCAGTATACTGCTACTGTCAATCTCTTTCTTATAGTATTATGCTAAATGTTCAGGGTCCACTTATGAGTGAGAACATGTGGTACTCTGTTCTTTGTTTCTGTGATAGATCACTGAGCATGATGGATTCTAAATCCATCCAAGTTGCTGTGAAGTTCATATGTTTGTCCTTTGTGAGCCTGGTGTTTGAAGCCAGGCCTGCATGGTGTCCTTGCTGCAACCTCGGCACTAGAAAGGCAGGGTTCTGACTCAGGACAAGTTGACTGAGAGGGAGAGGTGAGTCATGAACCCAGACGTTGCTGAGATCCTTGGTGCATGCTGTGGAGAGAATGCTGTGGAGAGTGGCCATACGCCCTCTGGCTGGGCCAGTCTCCTGGCGGCACTCATGACAGCCTTATGTACTTGCACTTCTGTCTCTCTAGGAAGACAAAAATAGGAGAGACCTTGCCTGTCAACTCACTCCACTTCCCCACGGTCTAAGAGCCAGATGGTTGGCTCAAAGCTGGGCTCCTTTGCTTACTGACAGTGCAGTGTGACCTTGACTGTTGCCCTCTACCTTCCTAGGTCCCAAGTTCCTTGTCTGGGCACTGTGGACTATGATGGTAGAATCTGTCACATATGTTTCCCTGAGGACTAAGCAAGGCCACTTTTCGAGTTAATTTCTGTATATGGTGATAGGTAGGACTCCAGTTTCATTCTTCAGCATGTGGTTAGTCAGTTTTCCCAGCGCCATTTGCTAAATATGATTTCTTTTTCCCAATTTTGATTTCATCGGCTTTGTTGAAGATAAAATGGTTGGAGGTCTATGGTTTTACTTCTGGATTCTCTGTCCTGTTCCATTGGTCTACATGTCTATTCCTGCACCAGTACTACGACAATGTGGTACCTATACATGATGGAATACTATGCATTCATAAAGAAGAACAAAATCACGGCCTTCACAGCAATATGGGTGCAGCTGGAGACCATCACGCTAAGTGAACTACCACAGAAACAAAGAACTGAATACCGCATGTCCTCACTCATAAGCGGGCCCTGATCACCAATCACATGAGCAGAAGGGTGGGAATGGCAGCTAATGAACATTACTAGGGGAGAGAGGGAGAGAGGAGGGATGGGGTTACATAGCAACACACTGAGTATCTAGTCCACTCTCAGGGGAGAGAAGGCCCAAACTTCATCTGCATGCAACTTACTTATGTAGTAAATCCTCACACATACCCCACAACTCTAAAACAATCAAACAAAACTGAGTGAGGTCACTTGTGCCAAGGACCCAAGCAATGCGTGACACCAAGTACACATGCAATTAATAAAACAGCTGGTATTGTCCTTATTATTTCATGGGATATATGGTAAATATTTGCTAAATACATGAATAAAAAGAAATCCTATTTGATTATAATACAAAAATCAAGCAAGTGATCTCTCTTTGGATAGCCTCCTTCAAGTTTTCAGTCTCTGAAATCACCGTCTCTCTGGTCCCCTTCTCCATACCTCTGATGAGAACAATGAGGTTATTTCACAAAGTAGACTCTGGTCTCAGAGGAGTTAAGTGATTTGTCCCTGGGCTCACTCAGAGGACAGAGAATGCTACAAAACATAAATCTAGTTGTCTTCAGTACTCTGTTGCAGAGACTTCTAGTTATTTATTTTCTTCTGCTTCCTGTGTTGTCAACAACAGTCCCTGTGTTGTCAGGGACAGCAATGTGCCTAGCTAACAAATGATCTTTCTCAGGCTTCTTTGCAAGACAGGGTGGCCAGTGAAAGATGTAGCTGAAAGGGTTAGCTGGAGCGTCTAGAAAAGCTCTTCATAGGAGCCTGACATCTGACAGGCTTAAACTTTTGCCCCCTACTTCTCTTTTTGCTCCTGTCTGGCAGGCAGAGGTGATGGCTGGAGCTCCAGCAGCCTCCATGAAGCCACAAGACAATTTGGAGGAAAGAAGCTAGTGTGGAGGGTGGCAGAGAAGGTCACAGGTCTTTGGGTGGCCTGATATTTTGTCTGGAGATTTCACTATTTTTGGAGTGGGTTTGCCTGCCTGTTGCAGAGGGAAATAGCAAAAATATACTGCTGAAATCCGGTCTGTACATTAACCAGGAGCGTTTGTTGGAGTGCCAGGGTCTTTCCTGGGTGTAGATCTGCCTCTCAGATCTCTGGTGTGGGGGGCAAGGGCTCACGGCTTTGTGGTGACTCCCATGGACCCCAAGTGATTTGGTTTTGGTGGACTACTTTCTCGTGAAAAAGCATAGCATGACTGCCTTGGCAAAAAGATAAATATCATCCAGGGGGAACCCATTAGTATATGTTCATTCTCATTCTTTGTGTGGTTTTCCTCAGATTTTAAAAGAAATCAAAATTAACATTTTATGGGTCCCTAAAGTATCAGAGGCCCCATGCACTGTGCCCTCTGTGCTCTGTGGAGAAGTCGGCCCAGGGACGGCTGAGCCACAGTGGGTCCTCGCCCCAAAGAACATAAGCTTGTCTCTTGGGCCTGGCGTCTGAGCCAGGCACCATCCGCTGCTGTGCTCAGGGAAGGTCAGACCCAAGTCTTGCCTCGGAGGAGGGCAGACAGGCGTGGCTTTCGTGTGTGGCGGGTGAGCCAACACGCCCAGCACTCACTTGAGCTTTGGACGTTACAAGGAGGGTGTTCAGAGCATTCTCATCTGTCCTGTCTCCATTATCATTTGTCATCCCCTCACTCCCCCTGTCATAATTTGCTCTCCTTGCTCAGTTTATTTGTTTTGTGGGTGCGAATCTCAGTCTGCAACGCAAAGATACAAAAATGAAACACCCTTTTATTCTCGAAATCTCTAAATTATATTAAAGCTGCTCCAAGCTCACCCTGCCCCGACCTCACCCCTCCACCTGGCTCAGAGGGGAAACTCGGATTCTGTCATTATTGGGGACCCTTGCTTGCCCCAGTACTCCGGGTGTCACCAAATAACCTTGAGTGTAAGTGGTTCCGGAAAACCAAAACTGGGGGTGGCTGCTACCTCGGCACTTCGACACCTGGGGACTCGGTGTCTGGGGACTCCAGGAGCTGCTCAGGGCCTGCTCCAGCCCAGTGGAGACCCTCACATCCCAGTGTCTGTCCCCTCACTGTATGTTGGAAATGTGTCCCTGCTCACTTGACCATGGCATGATCTCCCAGTCTCTGTAGCCACACTGGGCAGTGATGGAGAGGACACCCTCGGCGCACCTTGTCCTGCCAGCTGCAGGGCTTCTCCCAGCTCAAGAGCTAAGGAACAGCAGTGAAAGCTGAGGAGGCGGAAGCACAAAACTCTTGAGGGCCTGAGGAAGTCATGCGGTGTCTTCTTGTGGCTTCCCAAACCCTCTAGAGCAGCGCTGTCCAATCGAACCTTCTTCGAGGATGAAAATCGCTATCTGTGCTGTTCAGTGCAGTGGCCACAAGCCACATGTAGGCCACTGAGCCACTGAAATGTGGCTCCTGTGACTAGGAACTGAATTGAAAGTTTTATTCAATTTCTATTCATTTAAATGTATGTGTCCACTGCCAGATGTAGAGCATGGATTCCTGATCTGGGTGGTTCTGAAAGATGACTCGTCACCCCATAGTGGCTCTCATCAGGCCCACAGAGGGATTGGGGACCTCTCCGAGGTACACAGCCTTGGGCCAGGAGCCTCAGTCAGGCCTCTAGTGGAAGCCTCAGGGTCCCTATCTCTGGGGGGCAAACCTCTAGCAAGCTCTCAAGGCCTCATGTGCCCTAGGCCTGGCAGGGGAACACACCGGCACTGAGAGCATATCTACCGGTTGAGCTGAGGGGTCCCTCGGGCCGGGGCTGCAGGGCAGGGGCGCACACAGACTGTCCAGGCTTACGTATTTGCACGTGAACTTTCCTGTGCTAAGATAGACATCCTTACTGCTGTTTGTGTAAAGGCGTAAGGCCAGTGTCCTACAAATCCCCAAGTTTGTCTTTTGGCTCTTTTCGGCTTTTTAAAGAAAAGCATTCAATTAAGTTCAGGCACAGTTGACAAGAAACACACAAGCTATGGGAGATGAGTTGACGGGGGTGGTGAGGGGCATGGGGCGGGGGCCAGGCTGGAGCTCCTTTCCTGTCCTCTGCCCTGCCTGCTTAACTTGCCCCTTCTCAGCACCACACAAGCTATCTCGAGCACAAGTGATGTCCTCTGTGTGTGGGATGGTGGGCTGAGTCTCAGGGAAGTCTTTCTCTGAAGCCGCCCCTCAAGTTCCCCGATTCTGCCCCTGGCTACTCCCAGGCAGAGTTCTTGGCTCTAGTTTCATGGACTGTCTGTCTTTGGGGAGGCACAATCGAAGCCATTGCCAGGGCAGAGCTTCAGCTCTGCTAGCTACTAGCGGCAGGCATGGCAAGCTCCTCAGTGCCTACGGGCCTCCGTTTCCTAATCTGTAAAATAGGAATACAGGCACACCACAGAGGGGTGTTCTGAGGATGGAAAGAATCCTGATGTGAAATATTCTTAGGAAGATGATGCACATAGTAGGTGTTCGACTGTATTAAATGTTCTGATTGGAGTTAGTGTTTTTTGCCATTTTCTCTTCACTGGAGGACCCTTTCTCTGGGTCCCCGATCTCCATGTCTGCAGAGATCTATGGACTTCAACTCTGGCACCCAAGGAAATTCTGTCTCTGGGTTCCTTTGCTCCTGCCCAGTGGCAGCCTTCGCTGTAGAGTACTAGATCTAGAGGAAAGAGACGCAGTTGTCCATCTGTCGAGTTATTCTTTCATTATT
Source organism: Carlito syrichta (assembly GCF_000164805.1). Taxonomy (NCBI): domain Eukaryota; kingdom Metazoa; phylum Chordata; class Mammalia; order Primates; family Tarsiidae; genus Carlito; species Carlito syrichta. Next base: position 89,309 of record NW_007124180.1, read on the forward strand.
CACAAACACCCACTGAGTCCTAAATGGGGGCAGGTGATATGAAATTGGGGTTGGCCAGAGGGCTATCAGTGGAGGGTGTGGTGGTGCAGCGTGGAGGAGCCTCTCGGACATGGGTAGTCTGAAGGCCCCTCAGAGGAGAGCACGCTTTTGCAGAGACAGACAGGCGGGAGGTGTATGGATTTCAGTGTTTTGGTTTGCTTTTCCTGTGTGGACATGGCAGCTAGCATGGGGACATGAAGAGGGAGTCAGGGAGACTATAGGGAACTTAATAATTGGGGCTGTGTCTGATGTGGAGTCAGAATCCCTAGGCGAGTCCTGACTTCCTCTCTAGCTGTGTGGCTGTGATCAAGTGTCCAGTCCTCTTTGGTCCTCCCTAAGACCTGACCACAATGGCAGATGCTCAGTCATCTAGCTTGGGATCGTCATTACTTCACTTTGTATCATGATTATGAGTGTGAAGGGCACTTCCCACACCAGAAGCCCCTCTCTCTGAACCCCCGTAGGGACTGTCTGATCCAATGTAAACCCGTTCCCCCTCTCCAGAGACAGCCCAGCCCATCGCTGCAAAGCGTCTACCCACAAGGCGTTCCAGAAATTACCCTAAGCTCGTGTTCCGGCACCTCGACATTTTGGACCCAGTTCCACCCCCAGAATCCACCTAATCATTGCTGTGATGGGGATGGAGGTCATGAATCAACACATCTCATTAGCATCCATCGAGCTCTTATTCTGTCCCAGAAACTGTTGAATTGTAGCATGAGCTCTGGTTCCTTCCGTGGCAGAGTCTGTCCAACTGCATGGATCTCCCCATTCGTGTTCAAGTTCTTCTCTCTTCTGGCAGCTCCTGGAAAGGTTCATCATGCGTCAAGGCATTCAGCTGCCCTTGGCTCCACGCTGTCCTCCTCAGCACGGACCCAGCAGCTTTCCCACGTCCCTCCTCAGGTGAACACAGCCACCTGCTTTGTCCCAGTTACTAGGCTGAAGTTTGTGGCAGCCACATCCATCTGCTGGACTCACAACTTGCTGACCTCCCTGTCCCTCTGTGTGGGAACTTGCTGCTAAGCCTCATCTCCCTCATTCTGCACTGGAGGTGATGACTTTTTTGTTTTTGATTTTTTTTAAAGATCTAAGTAGCACTTTACATTATCCTTACTGTCACCTTTAAGCTTTGACCCACATATTCTCTAACATAAATAAAAATCTTCCTGTTCTCTACATCGGAAACCATTTGGATCCATGCAGACCACGAACAGAGACCCGTGTCACTCCACTACGAAGTCTTCAAGGCTGCCCTTATTCCAACAGTTCCATACACCTCACAGTACATAACAGCTCGTCTTCCTGCACAGATTTTTTTTTCCAATGGGGTATGGAGGAGATTATGAAGTATATCATAAGTCAAGGTGTGATAGTGATCCCATAGAAAATGGAGCAGATAAGGACAATGTAGACACTCAACAAGTCTTCTGATGAGTACTTGTTCGTCCTCTCTGTCCCTCTCTCTTCCCTCCATCCCCAAGCACAAGGAGCTTTTGGTGACGCTAGCTAACTCCAGGGTAGCTGGGAATTAGACACTAGCAGTAAGCTCCCTTCAACACCTAGGGCATGTGAACGCTGGGCTGTGAACAACTGTTGTTTTTGTTGTTTATATACAGCCACAGCCTCAGTTGTGGGGTGGATGCATTTGATTCAGTTCAGATATGCCTTTCAAGCTGGCGCCGCTGAGCCGGGCCTGACAGACGCCGGGCCTGACAGACGTGTGGCTCATCTCGGCTCCACGAGGCGGTCTCTTTGAAGTCCCCAAAAGCGCCTGCTCAGAGTCATGCTCATGGAGGGGAGAGGTGAGATGCAGAATGAGCACAGACTGCCACCCAGCAGCAAAAGAGGTGAATGCAAACCACAGGCTCCCAGTAAGAAGATGACTCAACCAGTCACTATCTCACATGTCCCAAGTGTGTGTCACCTGCTCTCTGTCCACCAGCTGAGTTCGTTGTGGGGGGACCTGGACAGAACAGCAGCGGTCACTGGAGAAGGGGACAAGAAATGCTGCCTGCCCAGCCTTTACACAGCCTTTGAAGTTAGGCAGCCCGTCAGCACACCCTTACCTCCACCTGCCCTCCAGCTGCCAAAAACAAAAAGTCTATGCCAGGTGATGCTCACCTTATTGAAATAGAAATTGCTCTTGGTATTTCAGGAAACAGAGTCCCAGGGTGATCAGAGCCAACTGGTTAGAAAGGTCATTATAATATCTCTGTCCCCTACTGGTGGAAAAGTGGAACCTTGTGGTTCTCATGTGTGAGGTTTTAATTTCTATCTTATGCAGAACTTAGAACAGCCATGCTGCTCCACTGTTGTAGTGATAAACTCCATTAGAAAGGACCTCCTGGAAGTAGAGAGAATGGAGAAGCCAATATTTATGAGGTACCTTCAATGAGCCAGATGTATGTGTATACGGTTTAATCCCCATCCCCATCCTATAGGGGCTAGGCACTGTTGACTCATTGCAGATGAGGAAACCTAGGCTCTGAGAGTTTGAGGATGCACTACCTGAGGTGGAGCTGGAATTCCCAGCTTTGTCCAAGACACCATGAAACTCCAGTAGGTTGCGCACACCCAATTTTGCTGGATCCTATTTTCCACGACCACATGCAGATTAGGATCACTCAGACAGATGATTTCCAAGGGAAGACAACTTTCTTCTCTTTTTTTTGTTGGTAACTTTTCATTTCTTTTTTTTTTCTTTTATTTTTATTATAAAGATGTGGGGTACATTTCAGAGTTCGGTATATAAACATCGATCATGCAGGTGCCCTTGTTGATGAGATGTGCCCCTCCTTCCCCTAGCAGTTTCCCTCAACTGCCAATCCCACCTCCCCCCACCCGATAGCTTCCCACTACTGCCAATTGCTTTCTGATAGCATTATAATTGTTCAAGGTCTGTTTATGAGTGAGAACATATGTTTGTTGCAGCTTTATTCACAATAGCAAAAACATGGAACCAACTGTGTTGCCCATCGAAGATGAACTGGATAAAAAAAATGTGGTACATATACACGATGGGATATTATGCAGCCATAAAGAAGGGAAGACAACTTTCTTTGTCACTCCTGCCCCTGTGGTTTTCCCATGGCCTGGGGAGGCCCAGCGGAAGCTCTGAGAGTCCTGGGGAAAGCCCTCCTGCCCAGCAGACACTCCCACGTCCTCACCTGGAGAGGACCCTCAGGGCAGCTGGCTGGTGCTGGTCTTCATCTGATGCATTTTGGCATCTCTTGAGATGAGCCTGCTCAATGTCTCTTTTAACCTGCCAATGCAGTGAGTAAGGGAGAATTTCTAGTCTTCATTTTTCTAAAAAGATTCAAAAGTAAAATAACATAAAAAGATATCCAATGAAAAGCACACACCCTCCTGTCTCCCTTTTAGTTCCTGCCATAACCCTTTCCTAGCTTCTTACATATCCTTTCAGAGTTTCTTTATGCAAATACGGTATAAGCAAAGAGGTGTGGGCCTTTTTCTTTTCTTCTTTATTTTCCACAAGAATAATCACAATGGGTTTTTTTTGTTGTTGTTAAACCACATTTGAGTTCTTGAGAGCTTGTGTGAGGGCACGTGTGCTCTAAGCATAGCTGGTCACCTTTGGGGTTGCTGAATGTCAGGGCTCCGGGGAGGTGGACTGAGCTTCTGGTCTAGCAGGTGGGGCCCTGGGCTTATCCAGACTTCCTCAGGGGAGGCACGGAGGATTGGCTGGAGCAGGCAGGCACTGGCATGTAGGGAAGGCACTGTGTGTGGTCTCCCAGCCCCAACAAAGCCCCAGGGGCCAGAGTGGGGAGTTGCCATCGTCAGAGTTAGTGGTGGTCCTGAGGCGGGCTTCCGGGGGCCTGGGACTCCATTCCTCAGGGTGGCAATCTGATAGCCAGAAATGAGAGTAGTGACTTGGATGAGGCATGTTTTCTGAGGATCTCAGACCTTCAGAGTCACCTGGACACCAAATTGTATTCACAAAACAGATGGATGAGGAAACGGAGATTGGCTTTTCAACTGAATTAATCTTATAATTTTAAAACTTTATTTTTACCAAAGATCCCTCCCAAGTCAGTAATTTTTTTAAACAAACCTAGTGGAAGCAAGTGCTTCTCTGTGGCAGAAGGTGCCACACGTAACTGAGGCTTCTCCTCTGTGCCGGGGTGCTATGCTAAGTGCTTCACACGTGTTAACTCATTTGATAGCCCTGGAAGATTATCCCCATTTTTAGAGAAGAAACAGAGCCTCAGGTCACCCAGCTGACAAGTGGGGGAGCCAGTGTTCCAGCCCAGACACCCCTTGGCCCTCAGCCCTGTCTGCCCAGGCGGCTTCAGAGCACACAGTACCCTACGCCATTGCAGGAGACAGCTGACCTCACGGGAGCAACCCCAGGGCCTATGGGACTTCCTGGATCTTACCCTCGGAGCACACATGAGGTTAGAGACAGAAAACCCAGGAGTCAGGAGGCACAGGGTGGCTGGATGTCTCTGCTAGGGGTGGCAGTCCAGGGTGCTGTCTGGCCTTCCTGAGAGGCGCTTCCTGGGGAGCAGCGGTTTAATCAACCAGGATTTTGAGCTGTGTGGAGTGCCTTGCTTTAAAAAACCTTTAATTTGTCTCATTTTTAGCATAGACATGGGAACTGATGGGAGAGCAAGCAAATGGCAGGTGCCTAGGAAGGCATCTTGTTTTCGGGGGAATGAGTTTGTGGCAAGAGGACTGAGTGGAGTCTGCTGTGAATCATCATGCAGGGCCTCTGTGTGTGTGTTATGGGTTGACTTATGTTTCCCAAAATTCACTGGTTGACATCATTGCCCCCAGCAGCTCAGAATGTGACCATATTTGGACTTGTGTCATTGCAAAGTGTAATCGTTAAGATGAGATCATACTGGAGTGGGTGGGCCCCTAACACTGGTGTCCTTATAAGAAGGGGAAATTCAGAGACAGACACACATGCAGGGAGCACACCGTGTGAAGGCTGGAGTTGTGTAGCCACAGGCCGAGGAACGACCAGGGGCTAGAAGAGAGCCTTGGAAGAGAGCCCTCCTTTCTGAGAGAGCGGGGGCCTGCTGATGCCTCTCGCTCAGGCTTGGAGACGACACATTTTGGCTGTTTAAGCAGCTTAGTTTGTGGTGTACATTATGATGTTGGCCCTACAAGACCGTGCATCCTCACAGATGCTGAAGGAGGCTTCTGGGAGCAGGTCCGTGAGTCCCAGGTCCAGTTCAGTGAGGGTCAGCTCCCCGAGAGACCTCTGCTGATACTGGATGGGTGATCAACCTGTCGGTGGGAAATAATTTTTTATTTAAGTGAATACCATGCTCTCACTTGGTTTTAGCTTTTCCTGATCTGCATAAAAATCTAATGTTTAAGAATAAAATTGTTCTTTACACGTGCTCTATAAAAAGGAGAGAACGATTGCTTTCATCTTTATACGTGTGGTGAGTCATGCTCTGGTGGGTTATAGAGTGCAGGGACCCTTTGGGGCTCTCACCTTTGGTCTGAGCCATGGTCCCCACGTGAGCAGGACAGCAAGTCTAACCTCACACCGTGAACCTGGCCCAACAATCGGAATTTTCACCCACAGTGCCATTTTCCCATTTGTTTTGTTTTCTCCGAGGTTCCCAGGTATCACTCCAAACAACAACTTACAGAGAGAGAGGACATGGACGCTCCCAAGTGACTGCAAAGTCACATTTTACATGGGAACTGTTTGCCCCATCTCCTAATTGTTGAACGAGGGTGACTGTGAGCCTAGCAGGAGCATGGGTTCAACATACGGCTCAGAAAAACAGGAACCGTCAATTCATGAGAACTTCAAGAAAAAAATTGTTTAAAGAACTGAGAAGTTGCCACATTATAGTGAAAGAATCTCAGGTTTTGGAAATGACAAAGGCGAGCAATTTTCACCTCGAAAACCCAGTGGAGTCAGTTACACAAGACAAAACCGCACACAAACACTGCATTTCTTATAATATTATGGCATTTACAGTCAAGAAGCTTCATTCAGAGTATTTCATGGAAAGTTATTTAAGTAGCAAGGGTAGCCTAAAGCAATGAGTATTCGTCAAGACAGTGAAACCATGACTTCAAAGTAAGAGGCAGAGGAGGGAGGACTCAGATCTGGAGGAGACCTGCAGGGTGGGTGCCCACGCACAGGTGTCCCAGTCGAGTACATGAGAGGCAGGCCAGGGGGAGGCCCACAGATCCCTGCCCACTTCAGAAATGTGACCAGGCCGCTGGGGACATCCTTGTGGCTGGCAGGGGATGTCTTCCCCATGGGGCCCCAGGTCGGGGCAGCTTCCTACACGTATCAGTTTTCACATTTTTAAGTGATTCTCTTACTGTAAAATTGAGGACATTATTTGAAGCAAAGCAAAAATCAAGTTAAAAATGTTATGTCTGTGGGATGTGAATGGCTTGCTATTTTAAAGTAGCATCTGAAGAAAATATAAAGCCACCGAGTGCAAGAGGCCCTGAGAACAGAGGTGTCCTGAGAGCTGACTGCCCCAGGACAGAGGAGGGGCTCTGCTGGCGCCTCATGGCAGTGCCTGTCCGTGACATCAGGTGAGGAGAGTTAGGAGAAAAGGTGAGGAAAAAAACCAAATCCACATTTCAACTACTAGAGCTATCCGCCCTTTTCAATCAGGCGTATTCCAGGCTCTGTCCTCTGTGAATATTTGATAATTGCATAAATATTTTCTCACATAGTTAATCTTCTTTGAAATTTAGAACAATATCGTTGTTAGAATAATATAATAACCACACAGAATTATTTTAAATAATTGCATGTAGAATAATTTTTTTAGTCCCCTCGCTTTGCGGGCATGCACAATTGGTCTCTTTCCAGAAGGACTCTGCATTTAGGGGGTGCATTTAAAAATATGTCCTTTGACTGGGCTTGGTGGCTCACCCTGTAATCCCAGCACTTTGGGAGGCCAAGGCGAGTGGATTGCCTGAGCCCCTGGGCAACTTGGCGAGACCTAATCTACAATAAATCAAAAATTACCCGGGCGTGGTAGCACGTGCCTGTAGTTCTGGTTACTTGGGAGGCTGAGGTGGAAGGATCACTGGAGCCCAGCAGGTCAAGGTTGCGGTGACCGGGAGCGTGCCACTGCACTCCAGCCCTGGGTGACGGAGTGAGACTCCAACTCAAAAAAATAAAGTGTGCCCTTTCTGCCGAAGAGTTTTATGGCAAAAATCCAATAAAATTGTAATTATGCACGGAAAAAAAATGTAAAGATTTAAACTCAGCCTCCAGAAACACCAATTTAAAAAAAAACATCCGTATACCCATGTATGTGTACATATATACATATAGGCAAATGGTTCTGGGGAGAGTTGGTTTAAAGGAGAAGGCTTAGAGCTTATTAACTGCTGTTTTATACATTACCTATTCATATTTTTGTCCACTATTTTCTTTCTTCTTCCCTCCCTTCCTCTCTTGCTCCTTTTCTTCCTTCCTTTTGTTGTTGCCCTGTCTAATAGCATGGATTTTAAACTGTTGACAAATATGCTGCAAATCTTCTCTCCCAGTCTGGCTTTTTACTTTGCTTACCACACCTTTTGTATTATGGAATTATTTAATTTTTGAGTAGTTATAATTATTTTCCTTTCAATACTGAGATTTTTTTTATTACTGAGAAAGTCTGTTTGTACCCCTAGATTAAAAAACATTCTCTCATCTTTTTCTTCTGATATTTTATAATTTTGTTTTTGAGGTTTAGCATATTAAATCCATTAGAATTTTTTTATTTGTGATTTGAAATAAGGGGTTTATTTTCTCCTAAAAGGGCAGCGGTTTTTTCCTGGACTGTTTATTAAGTAGCCCACCTTTTCCTGTTGAAATTATAATATTTTAAATGTATGTTTTATGTACTGAGGGTGGAATTTATAGTTGGAATGTGGATTGAGTAGCGCTTTGACAGGACGTCTCTGTCTTTCACACTCCCTTGTGATTTTCGGGTAAAGGGATAGAGGAATGGAGCTCAGAGCTTTCATTTATTTTTTTATTTTTTGAGTCAAGGTCTCACTCTGTTGCCCAGGCTGAAGTGCAGTAGCACGATCACAATGATCACAGTTCACAACAGCTCCGACCTGAGCCCAGGCTCAGGTGATCCTTCCACCTCAGCATCTCAAGCAGCTGGGACTACAGGTGCACATCACCAGACCTGGCTAATATTTTGATTTTCTTTTCTTTGTAGAGACGAGGTCTCACTGTGTTGGCCAGGCTGGTCTTGAACTCCTGGACTCAAGCAATCTGCCCACTTCGGCCTCCCAAAGTGCTGGGATGACAGGTGTGCGCCACTGTGCTGGGCCTAGTTCAGAGCTATTAGAGCATATGGGAGAGAAACAGGAAGGAGTAAGGGAGGAGGACAACTCGGCAAATGGACGATGAACTCTATGGAAGGATGTTGGAGCTAAAGCAGAGGAGGGAAATTTCATGATTTGAGCTTATGAGAAACACAGCATAAACATATCCGGAGGCAGTCAGCTCAGAGAAAGATAGACATCCAGGGCTGGACATAGACCAGGCCAGGCCCCTGGGAGGACTGGTGGGTGTTGGGAGATTTGGGTACTGCTAGCTGTGCACTGAGAAAGTGTGAAACATAGACAAACAACTGTCCCCTCTTTTCTCCCCCAAAAGCCTTGATTTTTCCGGGGCCCACATAAACACAGCGATGAAAATAACCTCAAGGGTAAGAATGGGCCAGGCTCGGTGGCTCAGCCGGTAATCCCAGCACTTTGGGAGGCCGAGGCAAGTGGATTGCCTGAGCCGGCAGGGTTGAGACCCGCCCGGGCAACTTGGCGAGACCTCGTTTCTACAATACATCAAAAATTAGCCAGGCATGGTAGCGCGTGCCTGTAGTTCCAGCTACTTGGAAGGCTGAGGCGGATGCTGCAGTGGCCGGGAGCGTGCCATTGCACTCCAGTCTGGGCGACAGAGTGAGACTCCAACTCAAAAAAAATTTTAAAAAAATAGTAAGAAAGGACACAACCTCAAAGAAGGAGACCGACCCCACCAAGTGTAGAGGTTAAGTCAAATCAGTTTGCCAAGGACTCCCAGAGGATGGGAATCTGGGCAGGATGCTGAAGGTCAGCCTGAGAGCCCCTTTCCAAGGAAGTCTCTTCAGGATACAGTATCTCTGTTTTGCCACCTCGTGGGCCTTGGAATGAAACCATGAAGTCCCCAGCGCTCAGCTTGCTCTGCTCTCTAAGTTCTTAATAGTTTTTCAGCAAAGGGCCTCACATGTTCATTTTGCACTACGTCCCATGTGGATCTGGGTATCAGTGAGTCGTAGCGCCTTTCCTGCTGAGAGGACGCTTCCAGTTCTTCAGGGCGCCCCTGCCAGAAGTCGGTGCCAGGTGACATGTCTTTCCTGACTTGGACTCTCCACCATTGCTTTACATAACAGCAGAAACTGATTTATGAGATGCGACTTAAAAGCAACTCAGAGAAGGAGGGGGCAGGGATAGAATTTGTGGTGAGATTCTGCCCCCGTTGAAGAGCTTCCAGTCCCATGGCTGGCTATGCTTGGGCTGTGTTCTGTGTGTGGGGAGGATCCACAGAGAAAGTACGCTGCCAGCAGGAGGCCTGGGAGCTCCACTGTTCAGACCCAAACTATGCACTTATCACACCAGTCCCCAGAACTAAGGCTCCAGGGGCCTGCAGGACTAGTTGAAAACTCTCGGTCCCAATCTAAGACATGCTCTGTGGGTGGGGCTACTGGGCAACCTTCCCAGTGTGTCCGCTGATACCTGGGATCCCTTGAGAATGAAGAACTGGGTTTTCTCTCGATTCTTCTCTCACCATCCAGTGTCCTGTCATGTGGGGTCCTTCCTTGTCCGGAGCATCAGCCTGGTGTCAGCATTCAGAAATGGGAGACTCAGACTCAGGTAGCTATGCAAATGAACCCTCTTCTTAGTGGGGGACACTTGTCACTCAGTTGGAAAGAAAGCACCAGGAGGCTGTGATGTCTACCCGCATTCCCACCCAAACTCCACTAAACGATGGCTTCCAGATGAGTCTGGACTGCATGAGTCAGACAGCAGTCAAGAAGAGCTCACCGAGCTCAGAGCTTGCAGAGTCTGGTAACCCCACCAACATGACAGCTTTTGAAATGGGATGCCCAATACACCCATGGGAAGCAGCGACTGATACGACTTCCTTCCTGATGATTTTATGTTTGGGTGACCTGTGGGTCAATTTGTTTATAATGCGGTGATGTCTGTAAAGACAGCACTGGAGGTCTGGCGTGCCGGTGAGTGGTGTAGACTATCCTAAGTGTTATGCCCCCCAAAGGCTTTACCATTCAATATAGAATGGGAAAACCCAGGTTGATCCAAAAAAAACAGCTGTTTAAAAAAAAAAAACAACTGCAGGACTTCTCAGAGTCTTTGGCCATGCATTGTAAATCTCCAAATATGTGCTTTGAACTATGTAAAATGATATAACGTCTACAGTATATGCTAAATGTAGATGATGGTGAAACACTCCACTTTTTTTTACCTTGGGACCAGAATTTCATGAGACCAGAGTTCCAAAGAACACAATTTTAGAAAACATATGAATGTTGTGGAAGATTAGGAGTAAACTACTATGGGCAAAAGAGTCAATATAGATATATACTAAATATAAGAATATGGAAATATATTTCTAGATATTTCAATCTAGAAATATATAGAAATACTGAAATGTAGAACTATATTGAAATACAGCAAAATAAAGATTTTTCTATAGGTGAAAAACATCAATCTGGATTGAAATTTTTTTTTAATGGGAAAAAAAATTCTATATGAGAGGAGTGACATGGTCAGAGGCATGCTGTGAGGGAAGAAGTGGGAACTGGGCATGTAAAGCACCAAATGCCAGATCACAGTTTTGGGTCTTTCGCCTGGAGGCAGTGTGTTTGTGTGTGTGCATGTGGGTGTTTGTGTGGCGCTTACGGATTTTTGAGCGGGAAATAGAAGGTTGAATGTGTAGCTTTAGAATAATGACTCTAGGGGACAAATCGAAGTGAAGGCACACAGGAGACATGTAGCTCTCTTAGAAGTCGTCCCCAGTGGGGTAGTTTGGCGTGACCTGGAAGGGATGGATCTGGACGGTGAGAAGAGGTGGAATGTACATGAGGGCCACGATCAAGACAGACGTGGCAGGACGAAGAACTGGCTGAACTGTGAAACTTCAGGCTGCCCATGTCACACTGACGTTTTGAGAACTCAGCACAGATGGCAACACCTGGGCCCCGGCTGTGCGGATGGGCCAGGGAAATGTGACATGTGTGAGGATGGGCACAGAGTGGAAAAAGTCTCTCTCCTCAAGCATTAAGAGTATCACACGGTCGAATTGTTAATACAGAGTTGGTGAAGTATCTCTAGGGACTCCCCCTCTTTCCCCCAAGTGTGCATTGGCTGAGCAGCCACCAATAATGAACAGAGACACCTGCATGCCAGGAGCATGTGGCAGCTGCACTTCTGTGGGTTATCCACGTGGAGACTGTGTAAGTGACCAGGGCCCACAGCTCTGGCAACTATGGAGAAACAGGAGGCACGGGCAGGCCTTTTTGCTCCTGTGATGGGCAGCCTGCCATTGCTACTACCCAGATAGTATTAGGCAATATACAATTCATAAGGAATACTCATTCCATTTGATCTGGCTCCTTTAAAACAAGGCAATTCTTTTGCTATTTAAAACCAGTGAAATTTTACTGTTCCCTGAATTGTATGTTCTAAAAGCTCACAAGTTTGCACATTGAAGTTGTTAGTAAAGGAATAAGTAGACCATTCAAACAAGCCTTGTGGTTTGGGAGTCGCAGGTTTTGCTGCTTCCTGTTCATGCACGAGGCAAACAGTATTTGCGGAAGATCAGTTCCCAGACGCGGCTTTACATCTGGATCAAATTTGGCTCTGTCAGATGGTCTCCCAAGAAGATCAGCCAGCCCCGTCCTCTGTACCACCCCACCTTATCACTTCATTCCATGAACACATTTACATGTGTGCACACTTATGTGTGGCCACGCTCATGTGTCCTTGAGTGCAGACAATCTGTGTGTGAATCTTTAACCCCTCTTCCATCAAGACATAACCAGGACAGATGGATGGAAGGTTTTTAGTATTTGGAGGGGCAGATATGACAGTTATTATACCTCATAAAGAACACCAAAAGGCAGTGTACTAGATATATTTCTGCAGTGTGATTAGAACATAATGAGACTCAAATGAAATGAAAAAAAAAAAAAAACACAGATACATAATTCAGCCCCATAGGGTAAGTACCACGGAGGATACAGAGATGGATTAGAAGCGCATCCCAGTAGAAACGACTTGCAGCCTTGGAAAAGTAAGACCTAAGCTGGGAAAGGAAAGGAAAAAGGGAAAATGCTGGAGATGGCCTTGGGTGCAACATGGAGTTCAGGGAGGGACGGGGACTCATCCTGTACTAGTCATGGGTGCTCCTGATGGAGGTTGCATTTGGAGAAGCTCCCAAGAGGTGGGAGGATTTGGATGTGCAGTGGCGTACTAGGTGGTGCAGTCAGGATATGCAAAGGCATGGAGGTGGGCAGATGAAGGCTGCGTGCAGGAGAGGGAATACTGTGTGTCGCTTGGCGGAGCAGTAAATACATAAGGAAAGCGGAGTACAACTCAGTAGGAAAGTGACATTGGCTTGCCTCAGGCCTTCCATGACACATACATATGCACTTGAGTGTGGGCTCTCATAGCAGCACCCTCAGGACGGCACACTCTTCTGCCACAGTTGACATTTCTCAAGCCATGGCCGAAATTCCTTTTGGGGCCTGAGAGCCCGTTTAGAAGCCACGGTGAAAAGAGCCCTTGTGGCTTTGACCTTGACCCAGCCAGGCACCCCCTACCTGGCTCACTTCACCTGACAGCTTTTTAAATCTCTCACATGGGCCAGGCTCGGTGACTCAACCTATAATCCCAGCACTTTGGGAGGCCGAGGCGAGTGGATTGCCTGAGCCCGCAGGTTCAAGACCAGCCCGGGCAACTTGGTGAGACCTCATCTCCACAATAAAATAAAAATTTAGTCGGGCATAGTAGCACGCGCCAGTAGTTCCGGTTATTTGGAAGGCCGAGGCAGAGGGATCGCCAGCGCCCAGCAGTTCGACGCTGGGATGGCTGTGAGCATGCCACTGCACTCCAGCTTGGGCTACAGAATGAGACTGCAATTCAAAAAAAACACAAACAAACTCTCACATGGAATTTGTCACTCTATTAAGCATCTATAGAATACACTGTGGGCCTGGAAAAAAAAAAAGTTATCCCAAAAGAAGAGCCTGAAAATTAAACATAAAGCCGAAAACTGTGCCTTTCAAACCACAAGGTTTGTTTGAATCAATGACTTAGTCCTTTATTAACAACTTCCATGTACAAATTTGTGAGATTAAAGACAGGCTGGCCAATGAGCAGTGGATTTTGCTGGTTCCAAAGAGCAAAATATTCTTGTTTTAAAGAGCCAGATCAATCAGGAATATGTTTTCTTTACCACATATTACAGCATTAATATGACTCTGAAGCACTTGCCTGGGGTCTTTTTGTGGCAGTGGGCACTTTTTCCCACTATCATGGCCTGTCCAGTGCTCAGCGTGGATTCAGTTGCTGCTCTCCATCACTGTCCCTAGCGAACTCTGTGCATGCATGCGTGTGTGCCTGCGCTCTTGTGTTGTTGATGTTCAAGTCCTGGCTCTATAACCATTTTCCTTATCATTTAGGATTCCACTGGGAGGACATCACTAAGTTTTGTGAAATCAGACTTGACATGTTGGCTGAGACTGTGTGGATTAAGTGTCCTCTGAGCACTTGCAGGCTGGTGGAGATTTAACACCTGGACACCTTGCAACAGTTTGTAACCAAATGGAAAAACTAAAGCAGTTTTGATGTGTGCACTCGTTTACTTGGACCTCCATAACACACTGGGTGGCTTAAACAACAGAAATGTATTTTCTTACAGTTCTGGGGGCTGGAGGTCCAAGTTGAAGGGGTCAGCAGGACGGATTCCCTTGGAGGCCTCTCTCCTTGGCTCGCAGGTGGCTGCCTTCTCCCTGTGTCCTTACATGTTCTTCCCTCTGTGCCAACTCATGTCTGCGTCCTAATTCCCTCTTCTTTAGGATCAGTCAGATTGGATGAGGGCCTACCTAATTTTACCTTAATGACTGTTTTAAAGACCCTGTCTCCAAATACAGCCACATTCTGGGGTGTTGGGAGTTAAGACCTCAATATATGAATTTAGAGGGGCACAATTCAGCCCGTAACAATTTGTTTTAGTAATTCATTTCAAAGGTCACTTCCATTTATTTATCTCACCCATGGGTGAATTATGCAACAAGTAGCCAGATGAAATGTCTAGCCAGTTACTGAAATCACGCTCAATTACAGAGACACAATATGTTCCCCCTGGCATTCCTCATTGCTGGCTTCTTGCTTTGAAACTGGCAGTTACATAAATGCAGCCTTTTGCTAAGCAGGTATGTCACATCTATTTCTGGTTTCAAACAATACACTTTTCATCTCTAACAATTCTGACCCGTGGTCAACAATTTCAAGTAAAGTATATGGAATGTGATTCTTCTGCTTGTAGGAGGAAAGGAACTCCCAGTTTTCTGGGCAGGATCCTGCATTCCCATCATAGGGGCTGCCTCATCTGTCTAACACTTGACCTGTTTGGTTCCTCTGACACCTTGGCCAGAGCTCTCGGACTCTGCTAATTCCCAATTAGCCATTCTGCAGATACAGCTTCCATCTCCCACACTCAAGCTTCCTACCCGCCCTGCAGCTCTGTCATCATCACCGGAAGGCTTCCATCTGGCCCACTTTCTGTGGTTCTTTTCCAGGCAAACTTTCAAATCCAAATCATACTTGATCATCCTCCAGAGGGTTGGCTGTCTTTGTTGGTGTTCTGTCCCGAATTCTACCCTGGATTTATGTTTTTGTTTATTTCAATTTGCAATTTTTGATCTTAATTTTACCCACGTGCTCTACTCATGTGAAATTTACGAAGGTGAGGACCAGGTGGAGATAAGGACTACCTAAACAAACAACTAGGTCTCTCCCCCAGACTGTCTTCCATCTAATGCTCTAAAGCACAACTTACTTGGCCTTTGCCGTGAGGCACTGGTTCTTTTATCACTGGAGTTGCACACACAGGGTTTGAACTTCAAGCCCACCAGGTCCTGGTTGTGTGACTCTGGGCAATCCAGTATGCATCCCTAAGCCTCAACGTCCTGTCTGTAAGACAGGGAAGTAGTGATTGTCTCTAAGACTGCTGCCAGAGTTAACTGTAAAGTCCTTAACACAGACTAAGTGTGAGAAAGCATCAGTTACGTCATTATTTTCACTTTTCTGCACTTGCTGTAGCATTTTGCAAAGGTTTTATTTCTTTCCAAGACTCGCCCATGAGGTTAGAGAGGACTCAGTGTCCACCTCTTAAGGCCCCTGGATACCTCTTGACTGTACTCTGTGATGTCCCCTCCAATGACCAGCAGCCCAGGTCATCTTTGATGGCTGGAACGTTCCGGTTTTTATGGAACCAGGCTGTGCATAGGAAATTTGCCAAGCTCTGATCCACATACCCCTTGGTACAGAATGGCTCACTCTGTCTACCTCTTTTTATATCCCATCAAGATGGTCTGAAGCTCAGAGTTCCTTTGACAACTTCACATCCAACAAGTTCCCTTGCTGTCTGGTTACTGGCCCCTGAATAGCCTCAGCTGCCTCTGTCCTAAAACTGTGGATCTTAGAAAGAAATAAGATGACCAGTCCAGGCAGAAAGGGGCCAACACCTCCCACTTTATAGGACGCTCTTAGCAATCTTGGAGACTTTTGCTTAGCTGGTGGCCATGTTATACTTCTGTTAATAATGAAATCTGATGACATTTTCCTCCTTTAATTTCTGCTACAAAAGGTAATTCTCATATATTTTAAACTTATGAAGTCAGACTTCTTTTCATCCCAAAGTACATAATCGAATACTACCTTGATTATTTAGGCCATTATCCTATCCCATCAAAGTCTTCTGGTATCCTGTCTGTGAGTCAATGAGTTCACTATCCCTCCAGGTGTTGCGTCATCCATAGATCTATACACTACACACCATTTATATTGAAAATGTAGTGGACAGAACAGGGCCAGGGATGAAGGCATAGACCAGGACAGAAGAGAGATGGCCTTCCAGGTGACACCTGTCAAAATTCTTGGGTCAGTCAACCAACTTTGAAATCACTAAACTCATTACTGAACACAGTACTCCATCTTGGCTTTTAGGATTTCCTCAATGAGAGTCTTGCTGAAGTCTAGATAGGCTGCTGGCCATATTTCCTTCACGTACTAATCTGGAGACGCAGCCATAAGAAAATGAGGAGGCCGGGCTCGGCTCAGCCTATAATCCTGCACTTTGGGAGGCCGAGGTGAGTGAATTGCCTGAGCTCGCGAGTTCAAGACCTGCCCGGGCAACTTGGCGAGACCTCATCTCTACAATAAATCAAAAAAAAAATTAGCCGGGCATGGTAGTGCACGCCTGTAGTTCCAGCTACTTGGAAGGCTGAGGGGGAAGGATTGCCGGAGCCCAGCATGTCGAGGCTGCGGTGGCCGGGAGTGGCCACTGCACTCCAGTGTGGGTGACTGAGTGAGACTCCAACTCAAAAAAAAAAAAAGGAAATGAGGTTAGCTGGATGTGACCTGTCTTATGACTCAGCTGACTGGTGGTCCATTTTAGAATCTTGCCAATGGTAAATAAAAAGTGCAAGGTTTATGCAGTCACCTTCTGGTATGTCTTGGCCACCAAAATTACCTGTGTCTTGTAAACGCTTGAGAAGTTCTCTGTGAAGGCTCTGAGAACTGAGCTCGGCAGCTGGGTTACAGGTCACCAGGGCAGAAATAACTTATTTCTCATCATCCAGATGTGCTTCCACACTCTCCTCCTCATCCTGGGATTTAGTTGCCTCACACAATGTCTGCCTCTTTGTGATGGTTAGTTTTATTTGTCAACTTTGCTAGGCCACAGCGCCTAGATATTTGGCCAAACATTGTCCTGGATGTTTTTGTGAAGGTATATTTTAGATGAGATTAACATTTAACTTAGTAGACTTTGAGTAAAGAAGATTAATTACCTTCCACAATGTGGGTGGGTCTCATCCAATTAGTTGAAGGCTTTAACAGAAAAATACCTCACCGAGTCGGGCAGCGAGACCTCATCTCTACAATAAGTCAAAAAATCAGCCGGGCATGGTAGCGCATGCCTGTAATTCCGGCTACTCGGAGGGCTGAGGCGGAAGGATCACCGGAGCCCAGCAGGTCGAGGCTTCGGTGGCCGGGAGCGGCCACTGCACTCCAGTCTGGGCGACAGAGTGAGATTCCAACTCAAAAAAAAAAAAAAAATCTGTATTATATGCAAGTAACGCTTATTTACATGAATATATTTACATAAATGTATGTAGATGTGAATATATTTATATAATATATATGAATACGTTTAAATTCCTAGAGACCTGTTGGGAGGGAGGATGATTTTTTAAATGATCCCATTTAATTTCCTATAAAAAATAGGATTTTGGGGCAGGTGGCACAACTGCCTAGTCTGTTCATAGTGACTAACTAGAAAGTGGTGTGGAGTCAGAGGAACTATGTAAAAGTGCTCGCATTTGACTGTGGGCTGGGTTCAGCTTCTCAGTGCATACTGAGAAGTAAGAGAACATTCTCTGCACAATCCTGGTGTGGCAGAGAAGGGGTTGGCACCGCACATTCCCTGCAGAGCCACTGTGGAGACTCTTTGGCTTTGTCTCTCTTCTCTCATTTCCTCTCCCCCAGGCAGCCTCACCTTTTGCTACCCTTCCCCAGCACATCCCTCTGCAGCCTCCCTCTGCCTCACTCTGTGTCTCCTTCCCCTTCAGCCCAACTCATGGTTCTGCGGTCCAGGTCTTTCTCCATTTTCCCAGATGGCTGGCAGTCATGCTTTCTTTGGTTTGCTCCAATTTTAGCTCTTCCCCACCCTTGAAACTGACCAACATCTTCAGAATCCACCCTCCTTGGAAGAAATGAGGATGGGAATGTTTTACGACTCAATTTAACTTTTAATGTTGGGAATAATAATTGGCTTCAGAGTCTGAGTTGTCTTTCTAATAACAAAGAATGAAATCCCATCTATTTGATGGGACTTGATCTTCCTCTATTGGGTCAGTGGCAGTGACATTCAAAAGAGTCAGTCATTTCCTGCGACACCTGAGCCATCCGGCTATTTCAGCCTCTGCTCCAGATTGCCCTGACCAGAATGGTTACTGTGGAGAGGTGTTTTCCATCTTGAAAGCAGTTGGTCGGCTAGGTGTAGGGATGAGCTGTGTGTCTGAACCTCAGGCACACTTACTTACAGAAGGCAGTTTCCAGGGAAGGTCCCCGTGGTGTCCAGGAAAGCCTGATCGCCTGCCCTCGAGGACTCTGAGACTAGTAGAGCTGACAGTTCCTTAACCTAGAGCAGAAGTACGCAGCATGTCATGTGACTTTATGGCAGACCCATTGATGTTGCCACCAGGGAGGCAGGGGACCCTTCTCCCTTCCCCACGTCATCCCACAGTTGTCAAATAGCAATCTCGAAGTGCCTCAGGAGACAAGGAAGAGAAAGGAAAGGACAGGAGGGCAAAGGAGACATACATCCTCAGATTGCAATCCAAGGGTAAGCAAGGGCAAAGCTTTCCCTGCAGGCCAGGAATCTAGAGAGAGTCTTAAACCAAGAAAAACTCCCCTACTCCCTGTGGGGCTGGACACCCAAAGATGCCAAAAGGAAGGAAGTGTGTCCAAGAGGCCAAGGAAATGACCCAGAGACAAAGACAAGTTGCTTCATTCAGCAACTTACTTACAGGGAGGATGGTCCAGGAGCAGCCAGCTAGAAAAAGGCACACAGGTTATATGGCATTTTACATTGGGCGGAGCACAGGGTTAAGCACGAACAGGGTCGGTTTTCTAGTGAGCAGGCGCAGTGTGAGAAAGTGATTATGTATGTTCACAAAATGGTGGTGAATTCTCTCTGGAGTGGGATTTTTAGTATTATAATGAACTAAAGGTGAACCAAAGGTTATGGGCCTTGATCCATACATGCTTGATCTGCTCTAAACCAGCCCAGAGGGCCGACTGCCTCAAGGAGGAGTGCATGAGAACATTCACTCTGCACAGCTGCAAGACAGGGTCAGCAGGCCTGGAGAACACTTCGCCCATTGCCTCAACATGGCCTATATGCCCAGGCACAGAGCCTGAGCAGAAGGAGACATCCTGGGTTGGGCACACCCAGGATCCCTCCCCAGGCTCCAACCCCCTACTTGGGGCTATATCCAGGGTGTACTCATGCTGTCGCTGAGTGGGTGTCACCCCACACCCCTCCAGATATCAGCTGTTTTTATTGACAGAGATGTTGGAGAACATGGCTTTGGTGTGTAGAAACATTGAGATCCCTAATCCTATACCCAGAACTGACCAGATGTGTCTACACAGACCAGGAAGGGCTGGGTGATCACAGGCCTACTTGTGCATGGCAGGGAAGAGAGAGCCATTCTTGAGTAAAAGTGCTCAGAAGTTGTACAAAACACCTACATCTATAGTTCTGTTCTCCTCCAGATGTAATCGTGCACAGGGGTCAAAAGCAGATGCCTCGGGTTCTAACTTTTTTCAGGGGCAAGTTATTCAACCTCTCCGAAGTCTTAGTTTCATCGCCTGTAAATGGAGACAGAGCCTATCTTACGGCTCTGCACACAGTGCAGCGATAGCACTCAGGCCTGCAAGGAGAGGGCAGACAGCTCAGGTGTGCTTTAGCCACACGGCGCAGCTCTCTTGAATTGGCCTTGAGCCCGTGACCCTTCACAGAGGTGGAAACAGTTTCTATATCTGCTCAGAATCCCCTGCAAGGAAGTATGTTCTAGGTCTTGGTTTCCACGTGTGTTGGTCTTTCCAGGAAGGCTGGAGGCCGTCACTCTCAATGAGGGCTGTCTTAAGTTGAGTGGCAAGTCACCAAGGGGCTCAGTGGCATCATTTCTTACTATTCAGGGCTTTCTGAGAGGGGTTAGTGTCTGTAGTTTTGGGCTCTAAAAGTTTCCTACCTGTAGTTTAGTTTACAGTGGTTTTAAGGACTTTTTATACATGAGCTAGACTGTTTTTGCATTCAGGATAATTTACAGAGGTGTCAGTCACTTCACAGCAGCTGTGAGCTTTACACAGACCCTGCAAATGCACCTTGAAAAATGAAACTGAGTATAAGTGGGGACCCAGGAAGAATGTGTTTTGGGGGGTAAATAGAAATTGCTATCCTAATCATGGTTCCTCCTGTGTGTCTGCTCATGGAACCCCTTGACATCTTTTAGAAAAAACTGCAAAATCTTTCACCAAGATTATCTGAATCTCCTAAAGGAAATAATGATTACTGCTGAATATAATTATTCTGATTTAAACTCATATATAATATCCTTGAATAATGTATTTGTCACAGCAGTAAAGGAAGGCATGCCTTGGTGCCTTCCCCCTCCCCCGCAATTTTACTAACACTGTTTCTGGGCTGGGAATTTTTTGTCTGGGTGGATGTTACCTCAAACCACTTGAGTTAAACTGCAAGTGAATCACACACAATGCAGATAATGACTGCACGCCCCATTTTCTAGACTGTGACTTGAATGTGAACTAGACATTTGTTTTCCTAAGCCTCAGGAGCCCGAGGCTATCTGTCCATCTCGGTGGGCCCGTCTCCCCTTGGACCAAAATGAGTGCCTCAGAACACACCCCCAGCTGTCTTTTTTCTTCAGTTTCTGTAATTCCTGGCAGGTGCCTTTCAACGCTCCATTTATGTTAGAAGTTTGCTGTTAGCCTCGGGGCTTTGCTCCCGACGCTGCTACTAATTCTCTACTTTATATTCGCGATTGCCCTTCTGAAAGGAGAATCTTGTTTCACAATTGCACCTGGGCATTTTAAAGTAAATAGGATGCAAATCCTTAGTTGGCTTCGTGCGCGAATTAACTTGAGAGAGAAGAATGAATATGTAAGACCGTGGGGAGGGGGGTGAGGAAAATAATTTGCATGATGGTGTTTGCCGCCTGGTGAAACTGAAACCCGAACTGTGTGGGTGGGGCCTTGCTTCCTAACGTCAGCACTGCTGCCCACGGCCGCCCCCACCAACGCCGGGCGCCCTCCAGTCGCCCACAGAAAGAGGGGGCTGACAGGGCAAAGGGGCTGGGGGCGCTGAGTGTGAAACCAGATTAAGCACCTGCAGCTCAAGCTGGCTGCAGCCTCCCTGCTCTCCCCCTGTGAAGAAGCACACATTGTTCCTTGTTTTTCTGATGCATATTTGAATCTGTCAGTGGGATTTCATCTTGTGTGACATGGCAAGTTTCAAGTAATGGGGCCAAATCATTTCTAAAGAGCTTCTTATTTCCATCCCCCGCCAAGAGTCGTTTTCTGAGCCAGTTGGTGTTGCAGAGCCTGACACCTGAAGGTTATTGTAAGCATGGCCTGTTGTTAGAGCTGGTGGCCCAGCTCTCCCGCCCTTCACAGATCAGCACCTCCCCTAGTTGGACTGTGCCCCTGAAGCACTGTAAGGCATCTGGGGTTAGCAATAATTCGAATATTATGTGGTTTTATATCTTCTGCCCTGTTTGGCTAGAAACATTTATTTATAAGTAGAAAGATTTATTATTATTATTATTATTATTATATTATTATTGACATTTATAAGTAGAAAGATTTTTTATTATTATTATTGACAATTTCAGGATATTTCTGATACAGGAATGATTTGCTTTAAGGACCAATTTTTCTTACTGTAAAATAGACACTTATAGGTTCGTAAATGTAGGAGCCTTTCATAGCTCAGGTTTTTTTTTTTCTCTGTCTCCAGCCAGCAGTTAGCCTGTGTCTTTGCTGGTAGACAAAGGAAAATGTTCTCTTTGAAGAGTGGTTCCCACCTCAGAGTCTCCTGATGTTTGCAGGGACTCTGAAATCCACCGGCCTGTCAGCCACACACAAAATGACAAACGGTTCTAGCATGTATGCATTCTATGATGTAGGGGCTCTTTTGATATGAAGATACAAATCCTCTTATGCGTATTAATGAATTTATATTATGTTTTTCTTTAACTTCCAGATAATAAAAATGTAACTACTCTCAAGTTGGGTGGGAGTGGTGACTCCTGCTCAGAGGGTAGGTGTCACAGCCCTGAGGCTGGCTCTTGTGCTGGTCAGGAGCGGTGGCACTATGCCATCAGGAAAGGTGTGCTCCAGGAATTTCCATCTGTCAGTTTTGGTCACTGTTCATTTGGCCCTGGCATGAACATCATGATACTGCTTTTCATTTTTTCATAGTGAGTACACTTTTCACCATAACTTCGTGTTTGAAAGTATTTATTTTTGTGAGAACAGTGAAGACATTTTGCACATAAGCAATTTTATTAGGAATAGAATTCTATTTGTGGGAGTGTGTGCATTAAAAACCTGTGGGTGAAGTCAGGAGCAGGGGCCTTTAGATAACTTAAAATTTTTATTTGGTTGGTGTTGCTTTGTTTTTATTATTAAAAAATATATGTACATATATATATTATATATATACAATTTTTTTTTTTTTTTTGGCCGGGCTCGGTGGCTCAGCCTGTAATCCCAGCACTTTGGAAGGCCGAGTCGAGTGGATTGCCTAGCCTGCGAGTTCGAGACCCACACGGGAAACTTGGTGAGACCTCATCTCTACAATAAATCAAAAACTACCCGGGCATGGTAGTGCACGCCTGTAGTTCTGGCTACTTGGAAGGCTGAAGCAGAAGGATCGCCGGAGCCCAGCAGGTCAGGGCTGCAGTGGCCGGGAGCATGCCACTGCACTCCAGTCTGGGAGACAGAGTGAGATTCCAATTAAAAAAAAAATTGTTTGTAGAGATCAGGTTTCGCTATGATGCCCTAGGCTGGTCTTGAACTCTTAGGCTCAAGTGACCCACCAGCCTGGGCCTCCCAAAGTGCTGGGATTACAGGTATGAACCACCGTGCCTGGCCAGTGTTTACTTTTCTTGTTACATTTTTGTAAGGCCCTAAGTGAGCAAGTTATATTTTAAAATAAGGAGGAAAAATGTGTTTTAAAACTAGAATTTAGTTATTACCTATGTTTATTCCCACAACGTTAGCTGGGAGAGTATTCTGTCCCAGGCATCAGGCTATCCTAAGGAATAGTGCCCTTGTCCTTGAAAAGTTCTCAGTTTGGAAGGGCAGATAGTTTTGAAAAATAATGTGATATCAACACTTGTGTTTCTGAGAACCAAAAATGTGCCAGGTCCTGGGTCAGGTTCATGGTGTGAACTACCTCATTTCATCCTCACACAATCCATGTTACGGGTACTATGATGATCCTTATTTTATAGATGAGAAAAATGAGTCACAGAGAGGTTTGTAACTTGTCCAAGATCACACAGCCGGTAGGTGATGGAACCTAGATTTGAAGCCAGACAGGTTAATCCCAAAGTGCCTACTCTTAATTATCATGCCACAAAACCACTCAATGAACAAAGCACTCTGGGAGCACAGAGAAGAACTCCAAGGGTTCTGTCTGTGGGAATCCGGGGCGTATTCAAAGAAGATTGATGTTCAGCTCAGCAGGGAAGGGCTGGAGCAGTGTTGGATACACACATAGGTGGCATTTGCTGCTCATGACAGCAGAAGAGAAGTATAAAACAGGGCCATTTGTTCACACCTCAAGATACATTCAGTTTTAAAGGACTCTGACTCCTTTCCATCTTCTTAGAACTCGCTCAGCGTTACATGGTTAATGTCAGTAAGAATGGCATTCCTGTCCCACGTGGTGCGTAAAGTGAGTAAAAATGTAAGACTTGAAAGAATATTTAACCAAGACATGCCGACTGGGGATTACTGATCCTAGAAAGCCTTTGTACTTTGGCACACGATGAGATAGGTAATATGCAACCAGTGATGCAGAAGCTCGGTGTCCCAACCACCCTTCTGCGCCTTTCCCCCGTGAGAAAGCAGACAAGGAGAAAGGCATTTTATCCTAGGAGAAGGAAATATTGGCTTAGTGGCTATCTTGTCTGGCCTTGCACTAGGTTCCCGGGCAGCTGTTCCCTGGAGAAGTTCTCAGGTGAGGCAGGGGGCCAGGTGGGAGCCCCACAGGGACTCAGAGAGATTGAGTTCAGTCAGGAGCCTCCCCAGAAAGGAAACATGAGGCTGGGCCTTGGAAGAAACAGAGGCAAGAGCTGGCGAAAGCAAGGAGAAAGTCTTACCACCCTTCTGTGTGAACAGTGGGATTTTGTCTGCCCCAGAGCAGTGACCATGTTTTACACATCTTGGGTTCCTTCCCTGTCTCTTTCCCAACCCATGGCATCATCTTGGTGCGTGTTATGGGCTCATTTGTGTCCCACTCCAAATTCATATGGTGAAACCCTAACCTCCAGTACCTCAGAATGTGACTACATTTGGAGCAAGGATATTTGAAGAGGGAATTAAGGTAAAATGGGTGGACCCTAATTCAATATACCTGATGTACTTTTAAGAGGAGATTAGGATACAGACACACACCGAGGAATGACCATGTGAGGACACAGCAAGTAGATGGCTATCTCCAAGCCAAGGAGAGAGGGAGACCTTCGAAGAAACCAGTCTTGCTTACATCTTGATCTACTTTGATGTAAGAACTATGAGGAGATAAACTTCCGCTGTCAGTCGGTGATAGTTTATTATGGTAGCCCCAGAAAACAATCCTGTGTTCAATGTATTTTTGTTGAAATAGACACATGAACAGATAGATGGTAGGAAGAAAACTTTGCTTAGCAGCGTAGGAGCAAACCAGAAGTTTTTCTCAGCCTGGGTAGATAATTTAAATGTTGTGTTGGAGCCAGTAGGGAGCTCTGTAGGTCCTGGTGTGGGGGAATTCCATGACCAGAACAATATTGCAGAAGACTGTCGTGTTAACTATCTGGAGCTCTGAGCTAGTAAGAGGAACCATGACACAGCTTGGCCAGGGGCTACTAAGAACTGATGGGCATTGGCAAAATGGATGGGGCTCTTTATTTCCCTCTATGTCAGCATTTTCTCCTAGAAGGGCAGATGAGGACCTTTTTACAAGAAAATAAGAATTTTACCTAGGAGACACACCTATGGAGGTCTTGATCTGATTGTTCAAAGACAAGCTGCCCTCCCTGTGAAAATGAGAGTGAACATGCTGGTGTCCAAAGAATTCAGAATCCACACCCATGGAGTTCCATAGAGCAGGTGGAATTTTAGGGGGCTCAGATTGCCCCTCAATCAGAATCCACCCATAGACTAAAGAGGCCAGGAAGGGTGGGGCCCTTTAGAACTCACTCAGTGTTACATGGTTAATGTCAGTAAGGATGGCATTCCTGTCTCACGTGGCATGATGTCACCTTTCATAGATGCATAAAGTGAGTAAAAATGTAAGACTTGAAAGAATATTTCAAGCAGGGGCTAGATGGGCAGCAGGGGCTGAACGGGCTCCCTGGCCTGACTCGGTCACAGATTGCGTGGGCTCTTCAGCCACTGCCCATGGGAGGTCAGTGGACATTCCTTCTCTGGTCCTTAGCTTGCAAGGATCATGGTGTCACATTAAATTCTAAGTGCAGTGAAACAGCCCATTTTATTTGTACTCAAGGTCGCACAATGATGAATGCATGAAAGATCCGAGCCGTTGAAATGTCAAACCTCAGCAGACGGCCTTATAGTTAGAGGTGTTTCTGTGAAGCAAATCAAAGCTTACAGTATCAAGAACATTTTTTAAAAGTGCACTTGGATCAAAATTGGATTCATATTTTTTTTTAATTTCTAAATGTGGCTGGTGTGAACACTTTGTTAAAAGCCCTTATGTCAGCCGGGCTTGGTGGCTCAACCTGTAATCCTGCGCTTTAGGAGGCTGAGGTGAGTGGATTGCCTAAGCCCGCAGGTTCGAGACCCGCCTGGGCAACTTGGCGAGATCTCATCTCTACAATAAATAAAAAATTAGCTGGGCGTGGTAGTGCGCGCCTGTAGTTCTAGCTACTTGGAAGGCTGAGACGGAAGGATCGCCGGAGCCCAGCAGGTCGAGGCTGCGGTGGCTGGGAGCGGCCACTGCACTCCAGTCTGGGTGACAGAGTGAGACTCCAACTCAAAAAAAAAAAAAAAGAGCCCTTATGTCGCTGAGTTGTTCTGAACTTCAATGAGAAACTAGTGGTGTCAAGAAACCTATGAATATAAATTGTTATGATATCGAAATCAAGAGCTCTTCAAACATCATTCTATCTTAGTTGGTCAGCAAAGGACACTGAGTGAGCCCCAAAGAAAATAAGGCTCCTAGGGTGGAGGGAATCTGTGCCTTACAAAGTGGCTGAATGAGACATAATGTTGAAATGGAAGGAGGCCTAAGGATTGTATCGTGTAGTCTTTTGTCATTACTTTGTCTTCTGTATTTCAATGCACCACTTAATCTGAATTTCTATGTTTTTCTGAATACTTTAACTTTCATCTTAATTTTTAAAGTAGTTGTTTGATTGAAAAGGGTGAATCTGATTGATTCACCTTAACAACCTGAGGTGACATCTCTGTAGTAGAATCTCTAACCATGCTAAGAAACAGAGGTACTAAGAGAACTGTTTTCCACTCCACTTTATTGACTCTTTTGGTATACAAATGGGATGGACCGTTGAGTAACACAAACGTTGAGTAACGTTGAGTAACACTGAGAACTTTATGAAGGAAGAAGAATGTTCACTTGTAGAGGATATACTATCCTCTATGTAGTGGGTAGTATATAATTGCAGAAGCATTTCTGACTTAACTAAGAGTTTTTTTGGTTCAAAGTGACAGAAAATCCAACTCAAAGTGGTTTAAGCAAAATCCAGAATATACCATCTCATGTAAGTGAACAACCTAGGAATAAGGTTGGTGTAGATACAGTTCAGATGGAGCCAGGATGATTCAGCTCTTTCTTCTCCCAGCTCAGTTTCTAATGTGTTGATCTTGTTCTGAAACTAATTCAATTCTCATGGTCTCAGGGTGGCAGTCCCTATGACCATTCAGGTCCAAATCCAACTGAAAAGAACTTTTGTCCCTGCATTCTTGCAAAAGTGCTGAGATTCATCCTGATTGGACCAGCTGAGGCCACATGCCTATCCTTGAGCCAATCACAGTGGGTAGAGGACTATGATGTACTGATTACTCACCACATCACCACTCCTTTCCTGAGGATGGAGTTAGAAGATTGCTAGTGGAACACTAGGGAAGCAAGCCACAGATGTTTACTGGGTTTTACTCAATGGCAATGGTTTCTCACTAAACTTAAGTTTATAGGTGTGCAAGGGGCCATTTCTTGACTTCATAATCACTTATTAGTCACACTTTGAAGGATGGCTGGGTAGTTTGCAAGGTAGCCCCTTACAAATTGAGAGCCATGCCCATCATTCCTAAGGCCAGTATGAGATGGTGATAGGACAGTTCCTGTTCACCCACTGCTTGACCTAGAACCTGCTCCCTCTCAGCGACTGCAGCTCCTGGCTTCTAGCATCTAGCCCCTTCCTTGATTAGCACAAGCAGTTGTGTTTTATGTTTGAGCAAGACGTTCTTATTTTGTGCATTCACATTTTCTCGGTGAGACAGACACAGGAGTTTTGTCTTTCTGAGTTACACTCTGTGACACATAGCTAGAATCAATGAGTTGTTTCAAAAATACCTTCTGATGCCAATTAAATGTTTTGTCAACTCTTATGCCCAATGAGCAGCAATTCCTGCCTTGGCAGAGGTTAGTACTTAAACGTTTGTCTACGTTTGCCAGTCAAGAATGCCACAGGGTCAATCTAAGCATTCATCAATGAATGAATGGATAAAAAAGTGGCACACATATGCACACAATGAAATACTATTTAGTTTTAAAAAAGAGAAATCCTGTCATTTGTGACTACAGGGATGAATCTGGCAGATGCTACGCTCAGTGAAATAAGCCAGGCACAGAAAGACAAATAACCTGATGATCTCACTTCTATGTGGAATATTAAAAAATCTCAGAAGTAGAGAGTAGAATGGTGGTTACCATAGGCTGGTGGGGAGGAGGCTTGGAGACGCTGACCAAAAGATACAAAAGTTCACTTAGAAAGGAGGAAGAAGTTTAAGAGATCTATTGTACAACATGGTGACTATAGTTAATAGCAGTGGATTTTGAAAGTTGTTAAGAGAATACATTTTAAGTGTCCTCACCACAAAAAATAACGTGTGTGAGGTGATGCATATGTTAATTAACTCAACTGAGTCATTCCACAGAACATATTTCAAAACATGCTGTACACTATGTACACTATGAATATAATACAATTTTGCCAATTAAAAAAATTACAAAAAAAGGAGAATGCTATAAGGACATGCTCTCCAGTAAGGGCTTCCCTCCTAGATCTGACTGCTGACAGAGTTGACCAAAACCACTTGACCAAAGAAAAACAACCCACCCTTCTTTGTCTCCCGTGCTCAAGGCACATGCAGTAAGTCTGCAGTGACTATTGCCAGCGAGCAACTGATGGTTGCTGTGTTATTTGGTGACCTTCATTGTTTACTGTGATGTTCAGTTCACTTTTAGTCCCTCACAGCACTTTCAGTCATTTAGAATGACACTATTTGTTCTGCTAGAACATTCACAATCTGTTTCTGATTATTTAAACTGGTCTTGACCAGTGCTAAGTTCACATTTCAGTTTTGATTTATGTCTTCCCTATCTGCAGATAATATTTCCTTTTACCGCATGCAACGGGAGGCCTCTTCTTGACTCCTTATTTTTGTGTGAACGAGGTAACTGGTATCAGGAATAATTAGACCATACATACTTTTGTCATAAGTGACTGAGATATTGAGGATACATATTAACAAGGCTCCTGACTACTGGGGCATAGAAAAAAGTCATAGGCAATTCCCCAAATTTTTAATTTTTGGTTCCGAGGTGTCTTTCTTGAGTAGGAAAAGCACGATGCTAGAACTGCTACAAATTAATGAGACTCAGGAGTGTTTATAACCAGAGATATAAAACTGCAAGGATCCCAGGGAGCCACATGTGTCCACACAGATAGGACTACATACACAGGCTGTTGTCAAGAGAAAATGTCGCTATCAAGGCCAGCAGTTTAAGTTTTATGGTCACTCACTCTTTGCTTCCTCAATCTCATTGACCCTAAGCTGTGTACAAAAAGTGAGCAGGAGAGAAGCCCAAAGAACACCGTGGCAGATTACAGAGGAAAGGCAGAGTTCACAGAAATCACTGACAATTCCTAATGACCTCATGGCTCAGCTGGAAGGACCCTAGCAGAGGTGTCACCAGTTCTTCTGTCCACCTCTGAGCCTAGGAGCCACAATGGTACCTAGTACTGCCCTGTACCCTGACCACCCACCCTCATCCTTCTCTTACACAGTCAAGCTCTGCTGCAGACATCAGGGGACACATTTCCATTTTCATTGTATTCATGGCTATTTCTAGCAAAATACAAATTCTTACTGATGAGATGTGGAATTGTCCAGCGTAAAAATGCCCCACGACTGTGCAGAAAACAAGCCCTCTTATTTAAAAATTTTTAAAAAATAATATAAAATTCTTGTAAAATAATGAATTCCATTTATTTCATCTTAACCTCTGTCATCAGAGACATTTGAAGGCCTGAGGTGGGTTCAGTTAAAGAGCATAACGCAGTGACTAACGTCTGGAAAGATGTCGTGCACATGCACTGTGAGTAGGACTTTACCGTGCATTCTTTTGTTTTCTTTTCCCCCATTTATGTAGACTTTTGTTCTGCTCTTAGATAAAATACTAATAAACAGGAAGTTGAAAAAAAAAAAGTGGTGCAATTGTTCTGAATGTTGTTTTTCTCCTAGGGCTCTACGGGCTGCACCACACCATCTATTCAGAGCTGGCCCTGTAGGTGGTGGTGTTCATAAAGAAATGAGGCAGTCTGGCGGGGCCTGAGCCTGCCTTGCGGCTGCTCACCTCCTGCTGAGGCCTCAGTCCTCAGAACCGGTGTGGCCTGCTCAGACATTCCAGCAGCTTCCTCACTATTTGTCCTGAACCAAGTTGGAGAATTTTAAGGGGGTGAAGTAAGGCAATAAGGCAATTTCTGTGGAGGGAAATATATAAATATATACATATATATTTATATATTTCTCATGCTGAGCACACAAAAATATATTCTTTTTCCTTAATGTTGTGTGTGTGTGTGTGTGTGTGCGTGCGTGTGTGTGTGTGTGTGTGTGTGTGTGAGAGAGAGAGAGAGAGAGAGAGAGAGAGGAGAGAGAGAATGAAATTGTGTAAAAGAACCAGGAACAAGCCGAGCTCGGTGGCTCAGCCTGTAATCCCAGCACTTTGGGAGGCTGAGGTGAGTGGATTGCCTGAACCCGTGGGTTTGAGACCCGCCTGGGCAGCAAGACCTCATCTCTACAATAAATCAAAAAATTAGCCGGGCATGGTAGCGCATGCCTGTAATTCTGGCTACTTGGAAGGCTGAGGCGGAAGGATAGCCAGAGCCCAGCAGGTCGAGGCTGCGGTGGCCGGGACGGCCACTGCACTCCAGTCTGGGTGACAGAGTGAGACTCCAACTCAAAAAAAAAAAAGATCCAGGAACAAACAATTTAATAGGAATGTGCAATCCTTTGTTTATCTTTAGGACATTTAATTAGCTACAACCTGGGACTGTGGCCATTTGAGTAAGTTGTTAAGAAAATCTGAAATGGTGTTCTCTTTTAAAAAAAGAATGTCTTTACTAATCATAGCAACACTTTTTCAGTTTCACGATCCACTCCAAGATTATGGGCCAGAACAGATACTCCCGAAAATAGCCCTCAAACGCGCCGCCCCCCCCCAGCAAGTCTTGGCCTGTGTGAAGTAAAGGGTTTGGAAGCTCTGACCTGGGGGGAGGGGGCAGCCAGAAACTGGAAGGGGAAGGCTGGGATGTACTGATTCTTGAGGAGCAGTTGTCACTCTCAGTGTGTGTCACCCTAGTTGTGGTTCAAAGCACAGGGGTGGGCTTTTATCTCCTTCAAAACCTCCCACCTCTGTGTCAGGGCTTACAGAACTAGGCCTGGAGCTTTGGACCTCCCCAGCTTTTGCCTTTTGCCCCCCAATGTGATGTTACCTCCTTGGGTTTCCCACAGTTGATGGTGCCAGGCAGGAAACAGACGTGTGGGGTGCAGGAAGGGAGAGCAGAGGAAATAGGAGCTGCTGAGGAGAGACTTGGCTCAGCCTCTGTCCCCAGCATTTCCAAGGGTCCCTGAAAGGGAGGTGGGGGCAAAGAGAAGGCCCCACCTCCACCCCCCCCAGAAGCACAGGAAAGCCCCTTCCCACCACCACCCAGGCTTTTAATTTACACCCACCCAGGCCTCATCAAAACTCCCTAGATCTGTGCCAGTAAAGCCAGTCCTGAGGCTGATGCCTGTACAACCCCAGATTGTTGCCTGTCCTATTTGTTGTTGTTGTTGTTGTTGTTGATTACTGAGTAAAACACACGGTTACAAACTAGAAAAAGATAGAGGAGCAGTCATGGGAGTGTGAGGCTGGGTAGGAGTAAAAAGAAGAAACTCCAGGGCTGAGTCTATGGACCCTGCTCCAGGCATCTGATGTCTTGAGCTCCCAGGCCCTTAAACAAAGCTGTTGATAACGTCAAAAAATGAACAAGAGTAAACAAATCTTTCCTCTGTTATTCTGCACCTGGAGAAAAACAAACCCCTTGGGCATAATAGACTCTCACCAATCAGACATCCTAGAAAGGCATTTCTTGATTTAGCCCTTTTTGGAAGAATGGAGAGCTAGGTATAATGTGTAGACATTCACCCAAGTTTGGGGAAGGATTCCAGAGAGGAAGATGTGTTGAGCTTCCCGTTTAAGGGACCTTTTATGACATAGCTGAAGAGAAGTCTGAATTTCACAGGATTAACCACGTTTCCTCGAGAAGACCAGTAAGTGGTCATTGTTCATGGAGATGGTGAGCAGTGTTCATAAACACATTACACATTCTAGGGTTGACTGTGTAGATACTCAGCTCTCTCATGACTATGTTTAACATTTTATTTTCTGTTCAGGGTCAAGTCAGCCTCTGTCACCACATGGAATGCTCCTGCCATGAAATGTGAACTTAAGAAATCTGGATTAAAACTCCAAAGTCAAGTCAGGTTTAAATATTTTGCAAGAAGTGATGAGCTACCTTTGTATATTTGGGCACAGTTCTCATAAATCATTAAGACTTTTCTTAGATGACTGAACTCCGTGGTTAGAGAGCAGATAAGTTATTTCTCCCTTTAATGCTGAGCATTTTCACTGATTTCAGTCTTACTCATTAGAAAATACTGTGCTCACCCGCAAATGCCAGGGGTTCCAGCACACAGCCACTCCACCTTCTGTAGATATTTTAGACCATCCCCCGGCTCCACTGTGGCTTTCACAGTCAAATGTGAGTTGACTAGCAGTCATTTGTGAGCTGTGCGCAGTATTTTTGGAACTTATCCACCCCCATCCACCCCAGAGTCCGGTGAAGGTCACACCCTCGTGAATTCTGCCACTGGGACATAAAAACTGGACGTTATTATCAAAAGATGCAACATGACTAAGCACCAGTCCGAAATAGCCTTTTTTTTTTATCCTGTTGTAAAATTGTAGGGATTTCCATGACAGATGCTGTTTTAGTCATTTTAAAACTTCAGCGCACTGAGCCTGATCAGCACATTTTTATTTTTGACTTTTTATATTTTAGAGAGGCTTCAACACGAACTTGATCTGTTTCAACTTGGAACTTCCTCCAAGGTCATTTTACCAGCTTTTGAATTAATGTTGATAATGCTTTCGTTTTAAACATAGCTATTTTCTCTCTAGAATGACAGTTCCTAACTTGGTGTGTGGTCGGGTGACTTGATGATTTCAAAATCCTACGAAGCAAGCGGGCTTGGGTAGGGAGGCTGGTCAGGTGTGGCCAGGCTGTGGGTTCTGCCCATCACTTTGCTGCCTTTGTCTTGAAAAGCCGAAGGCAAGCACCGGGTCAATGTTTGCTTTTGTCCAAAAGAAGGAAACAGTTAGGATTTCGGTGGTGTAATTTTAGAACTTCAGAGTTGGGTTGTCTGCTTGAAAGATCCATTCCTTCTATAAATATATATACATAAATACTCCTCCAGCCGCTTTCTGCACATAATTAAGAGAACTTATGATTGATTAACTGTGCCAAATCAATCATTTACTTTTCTACATGAATTTCCCTTTTTTCCTAGGAAGTATATTAATAAATTTTCTTGTTTATTATAATGCTTTATGTTTTTATATATACTGTGTATTTTATATAGCATATATATGTGTATATATATGTATATATGCAAACCATCTGAGGTTTTTAAAAAAGAGAATTCATATTAGTTGATTAACCTCAATTTCTTTTCAATCTCAAGTGAGTAATAATAACCCCAGCAGGCAAGGTTTCAGAAATTAAAGCAAGTTGGCATTTGCCCACTTTTGAGTTAAAATGCAGCACTTGACTTTCACACTGTTTTGCTTATCGTATCTGGCTTTTTCCACAATATCAGGCCTTTTCATTTCTAAGGTAAATATGATTTAGAATTATTTTTCAGATCAGAATTGTCCTATGCTCACCCACGTGTTTTACTCTCATTCTGACGTAATAAACAATGTTCATTAAATTAACCATTCACATTCTGGGTCAGTGATTGTTATGTCCATATTCACTCATATCGCATGACATCAATATTTTATGTTGGTTTGCCTACTAAATTAATATTTCATGTCAGCTTACTTATGAAATCCATATTTCCTACTTGCTTGCCTATGAAATTTTTGTGATGTTGCAGCTCACCTTGTAGCAGAGAAGTTGAGAAAATTAGTAAGCTGCATGTAGCTTCTTATTGTACAAAGCAAGATGGCATATGCTCTACTTATCAACAATTTTGGACATTTACAGATGAATTATAAAAATAAAACTTGCCTTTTCTAATAACAGGGAAAAGTTTTTCTTTTTCTCCCCATCCTCCGTTTTTGTTGGTTCTCTTTTATTTTCAAACACAAAGTAAACAATCGATTTCAGCCATCGGAGGAATTACTGTATTTTCTACTTATGGTTACCAGGGCGATGTTGGGATTCATGATCAGCTTCCTGTTGTTTCGCATAGCTTTTCTCGGTGGTGAGAGAGAGATCGTGTACTGAGTACACACAGTGGGTATGAGCCAGCAGCCTGGTTTATTTTACTTCTGAAATGACTTTTAAAATATCAGTTTTACAAGTGTGTCTCTTGGCATACCAAAATAGCACATTGCTGATGCTTCTCACTAGATGCTATGCCTGTACGAATGCTTTATATGCAATTAGACGTTTGGGCTCAACTTCCATTTTTTAAATCTGTGAAAGTGTTGCTCACGCCACCAGCCCTACTGAGGGCCACTCTGTTTTAGTATAATTTACATGTAGCAGGACAGAAAAAAGACAGTGTATCAAATAAACTGTAATCTTCAATCTTTAGGATGCTGAGAATGTTCGTGCATATTAAATAAAATCACATGATTCCATTTATAATGAGACCTAGAGTAGCCAGATTCACAGAGAAAGAATGTAAGATAAGGGTTGCTAGGGCCCAGGGGCAGGGGCAAAGAGGTGTTATTATTTAACAAGGACAGAGTTTCTGTTTGGGAAGATGAAAAAGTTCTGGGGAAGATGAAAAAGTTCTGAGGATGGATGCATAACAGTGAATGCACTTAATGTCATTAAGCAGTGTACTTTAAAATGATAAAAATGGTAAATTTTTTGTCTATTTTAATGCAGTAAAAAAAAATACACATTCATGGATATAGGGCGTTTAAATTACTATGTATAATAGAGTTAGAAGCTAGATGTGACTTGAAGGGAATTATAGAAATCATAGGGGGAAAAAAATCTCATGCAGTCTAGACCTTTGTTTTACCGATACAGGAGCTGAGGCCCAAAGAACATGAGCTTTCTGGGTGATGAGAGTCCAGACGGCAGGGAACACAGTCCAGGGCTCTTTGCTGATCCTTTGCTGCCTCTCCCCTCCCCCCAAGAAGTTCATTTCTCCTTATTCTGAGTAAATGTGCCACTGATTAGATTAACTTCATGATAAAGACCTGCAGCAAAGACCTTTCAATCCTTTAATCTAGACTAGTCCATGAGTTCCTCTGGTGTGTCTCTGGGGGAAGGCTTCCAGACCACAGACTGGTTCCACCGTGCCTGGTGACCTCAGTGTCATTAGACGGGAGGCTTTTCATTCATGGGAAAATAGTGTTTGAAACCAAATGGCTTTCTGACTGTTCAAGAGGACAGCACAAGGTTTCTCACAGCATGGAGACATTGTTGCTTTATGTGAGCTTTGAGCTCTGTAGGGGCTACCTGTATTTTTACCATCTGCATTGTTTGTGTTTACATCTACAGTAAAGTAAGTGCACCATTTTATCAAGGGAACTATATATGTGAGAGTTACCCATATGATTTTTGTAAGTGGTTTAGATTAGTTGAAGAGCTAACCTCCTGAAACACATGTCCATAACCATCCCATGGCTTCAGAGTATCATTCTCCATGTCATTTCTATGGTCTGCCTTGTTTTTCTTTTTATTTTTTCTCTAGTATGTATCCTCTATCACTAAGCAAGTTCATGAGCCATATTTGGTATTTATTTTAAAAACCTTTACCTTAGTGGAATTAGCACTAATTATATTTAATTCCGCTTGTCCTGTTGTTCCATTCATAGACAATATACCTACTTCTTGACAGCAAACATTACACCAGTGAAAGGTTTTATTGTAACACGTTTGCACCCATTATCAGCATTAATAATTCTGCACGGAGGCGGCAGAATAATGAAGAAATTGCCTGAGTGTGGGACCGCAGATGCCTTAATGTGTGAGACAGACATCTCGGTGAAACAAGAGCATGATACACTTTTTCTTTCCAAATGAGGCAGCACCACAACTAAATATGCCAGTTTGCCTTTCGCTTTCTAAAATACATCTTGAGGGAGAAAATGGGTGTTGAATCCCATTCCTTGTCCGTATAAATACCACTCAGAAAAACAGCATGAATGGCCACACTTCCGGTGGATTTATAACTGGAGGTTGCACACCAACCCAACTGAAGCCTGAGTATCACATTCAACGTCAGAATTTTCCCCGCTGCTTCTGTGGTTAGTTTTGGAATTCATCGGATGGGGCATTTTAAGCTCAAGTATATTGCTCCTAATCTAATAAATCCTTTTCTAATCCTGAGCTAATTCTAAAAAGGACCACACACAGTCAGTTGGGGACACCTAGATGGAGGAAGGAGAAAGACAAGAACCTGGAGTGACTGAAGGAAGTCACCAAGAATAGTTTAGTGGATGAGAAGGCTCTTGAGAATTAAATATGTTGAGTTGCCTGAATGGAGCTTTGGCAGAAAAAAGACTATTACTCTCACATATGTGAAGGTTACTGATGCCCAGGGGGTACAAGAAGTATTTAGCATGCTACACAGAAGGGTAACCCAGAGTAATGGGGCGAAACCAAGGGAGGACGTCCTGGAATGGAATATTAGAAATAAATTTCCAAACAGGGGAGAGTCCATCAGAGTGTGAAATGGGCTTATCTGAAACAAGCTGCATGCCGGTTTCCTTGACATTGCAAAGGAGGGTAGAATGAAAAAGCCAATGAGCAGGAATAAGAAAGAGGCAAGAGGAGTGTGTGCTGAGAGTAGTGCAATGCACAAGGGGGTACATTTGACCAGGCCCGGGACTGTTGGCCCAAGGGACAACCATGGATTTTTTACAGAGCATCCTCTGAGTAGCGGGACAGTCAGGGTAGTTGAGTGCCACACCTGCCCTGGATCAGGAGCTGCTGCACACTCAGGCAGCCCCACCTCATTTCTGTTCTGAAGCTGGGCTTTTTATTATCTTGGGATAAGTATTCCAGCAGAAGCCTCTTTATTACTGTAAGCTGGTGTCAATGACGTCACAACTAAGAATTATATAGACAGTCACGATGGGTAAATCTTTTTAAAAAAAAACATTTTTGGACTTTCCAAATAAACTGCAGAATGATCACCAGTATTGAATCATTTTTCCATTAAAACTATAGTTTGTTAAAAGTGCCACAGAGGATGCCCTCTGCTGCCTCTCTGAGTCGCCTCTTTGGATTTACTCTTTCCCTGGAGGCAAAGAGATATTTCCATAGCACGGGTTTCCAGTGTCATGTTTACAGTCTTGACATAAGTTTTGTTGGCTTCGTGTCCTGACCTGCTTTTAAAACAGTCTTGCATGATGTTAGGTAGGTAAAGTGATACTTTTATAACAAAGTAAGAACGACTTTTCCCAGAGTTAAAGGTAGTGCTGCATGGAATAGTGAGTCTGGGACCAAAGCACCTTTTGCCTGTAATTTCTCCAATTGCTCTTTAAATATTCCATGCAACAAGCTGAGTCAAAAAGGATGCCATGGCCTTCCTCAGGTTCTCTCTGAATGAGGTTGGTATTTGTGTTAACTTCCCCTTACTTTTTTCGTTCCTCCCAAACCTTTTCTCTTCTTTTTCTTTCTGGGTCCTCATCTTTCTTTTTTGTTTCTGCATTTTTTTTTTACGCAATATAGATGAATTGCTTTAAAAAAAAACAAAAAAAGGGGTTTTATATTTTTTTCCCTTAAAAAGAGACATGAAATTAAATGTGAAACCACCCTTAATATATTAGTCTACAGAAAGAAAAGAAGACCAAGAAAGGAAGCAAATACTAGAAGCACAACTTTTATTTTTCTAATTGCAGAATTACTCCAAGAGGATAAGTAAGCAGTCTGTTCGTCACCCTGCAAAGAAATAGAAAGCCACAACATCCTGGGTGGCCCAAGACAGTGCTGCACAGAGCCCACCCTACTTTCCCCAGGACTGCAAGCTGCCTGCTCCCCCAAGTGGGACTTCAGGCCAAACAGGAGAGGAACTCAGGCAAGAAAAAGCAGTCCTTCCGAGAGTTCCCCTGAGAGAATCTTGTGGGCTGCCTGCTGATGACATAGGCCTGTTGCCGAAAGTCACCTCCTCCACCCCTTGCAATTTGGACAGAAATGGGGCCTGAAGTCCTGCTGTTAGACTTTTATGCACACATGAGCCTCCTCTGGGAGTTCTGTCAACCACTGGTTTGGGAAGCTGAGCTTGGTACCTCAGTGCCAAAGGCGGCCTCCTCCATTTCTCCATGGGCAGAGTAGGTCAGGAGGTTGGGAGGGAAAGGAGATGCTGGTGGTCATGGGGTGGGAGGGGCCCCAAGATGCTCATGGACCTGCCCTGCGGGAGCTAGAAAAACCCCCCAGAACCTAAAGTAGGCTAGACCCGGGAAAGTGAAAGGAAGCTCTGTGTGTCCTTTCTTTCTTCCCTTCTTTTCCTGCAAATGTGGTCTTATGCTCTCAGCTTCCGGAGTCACGGTGGGTTCACTAGCGCCTGATGTTCTCACAGAGTGGAACCTGAGGGGTGGGTGTTAAATAAACAGCCGGACAAATGGACACATGAACCTGCCCTTCCTCCCTCCCTGGGCAATTCTGAAGTTTAGATGAAACCAAATCTATAACAGCTTCTATGAACTGGGAGAGACGTTGCAAACCCAAAGGAATTACCATATACTATAATAATGATAGCAATAATTTTATAAGATTATAATTAACAATAATGCTATCAGAATGATCAACATAATATGCTTTTTAATTACTTTTCTTTTTTTAAGTGAGAAAGCAGGATTTATTAAGAGGATAGCAAATCTCCCACAATGAGAGGGGACCCAAGGGGGTTGCCCCACTTTTTAATTTCTCTGAAAGACACAGTAGATTCCTTCTCTGGCACGAAAGCCACTGCTTCCCCAACACACTCCAGCTTCCTGTGGCACAGGGTTGTTACACCTTAGACCAGACCCAGTGGGATGGAGAGGCGGTTCCTTCTGATTTGCCAACTGCCACCCTTCAGCAAGGGTGCCCTCCTGTTTTCCTTGATCTCTGCCCACGAGAGACTTTTCAGCAGAATATTGGATTAGTGTGCCAGGCGTGTTTTAGCTTTGATTATGCCGATTATACACACGCAAAGCTCTAAAGATAAATGTTAATTAGCATAAACAACCTTTGTGTAGTTTTGCTTTTCTGTTTTATTTCAAGGTACTGCAGACATGGTTAACAGGACAATTTGTGAAAAGATTTTTATTTGAGTCTGCATCACTGTGAAAGGCTTCATCCTGGCGTGGACTAGTCACTGGGACAGATGATGGAATGGGTCAATGAGGGAACGCACTAATATATTAATATCCAGGGTGAAGTACCAAGAGAAATATACTGAAAGTGATGAAGCTTCTCTAGATCCACTAATGTCTTGCCCTGAGCAGAGATCCAAATACCCAATATTGAGGACAGTTTCCTCTTTACTTTAGAAGGCCTCATGTGCAGGAGATGACAAACCGTGGCTTAAAAACTGAGAGTCCCGTACACATGCTGAGGTCAGTGGTACTGCAGCCAGGGTGTTTTGTGCTGGAGATATAGAGTGAGCTGAACTGGCCACAGTGTCTGTCCTGGAGAAGTCACAGTCCAACCAGGAAGGCAGGGACATGGAGCAGACCCACAGCCTCTGGGGAAGAGGGCAGTGGGCAGTGATCACTGACTCTCTTGGCAGTGAAGGTTTTGTGGCAAGAAGGCAAGAACATGGGAATCTGGGTCAGCATATATATGCAAACCTTCTCCAACTCTTGACTTACTGTCATCTATGGCAGGATAGCCACCCCTCCATTGGCTTCCTTCTCTCTAAGGAGGATAATTAAATATTTGCCTTGGAGGGTTGGGCTTGAAAGTTTATACAATGTGCCTAGGGTAGTGCAGTTGTCCCTTGGTAACCAAGGGAGACTGGTTCCAGGATCTCCATGGATACTAGACTCCACAGATGCTTACGTCTCTGGTACCAAATGGCATAATATTCACATATAACTTATGTAATCCTCCCTTACATGATCAATCATCTCTAGATTACTTATAATATCTAATATACTGTGAATGCTTTGTAAGTAGTTGTTGTAATATTTTTGTTTGCATTACTTTTATTGTTGTGCTTTATTGTTTTTTTCTGAATATTTTTAATCAGTGACTGGTTGAATAGAGGGGCATAGAACCCAAGATGTGGAGGGCTGACTAGACTTCAATTAATAGTCGTTGTCAGCATTGCTCACCTCCTTGTCTGCATCTGTGTCAACCCTGGAACTGTGGTTGAGTCCCAGGCTAGGAAGTCGGCTCATGCTACTCATCCCACCTTCATGAACCCATCCAGCAGGTACTCACCCAGTGGCAGACCCTGTGCTCAGTGGGAGCGACAGTGAGGAGCACGGACTCAGGCCCTGTCCTCCCTACCCCAAGACCCTACTTACCAGAGGGAAGCCTGAAACATGAGGCCTGTCTGTTGCCCAACGACTAGGTCCATCCTCCTAGTTCCAGGGAAAAGGAGGTGCCCTTCAAACCACACAGTAACACGTGAACCTCTTTTTAGTGTGGGGTGGTAGCATCTGGAAAAAGAACCCTGTGTGCCATTTCCACTAGCTTCCTCATCCCGGTGGCCAGCAATGGCCCGACTCTGCCCACCACCGTGAAAGCACATAAAAGGGTTGGGGAAGCCACAATCCGAGGATTGAGGTGAGCTGGGGTTTGAGGACATAGGTTGTCTTCACTTATCACTGGCAAGAACCACGTGTACATCACTGGCACAATGGTGATTTTATGTTACTAACCGAATGCTAATGGAAACTGGCAATGGTTTCCCAGTTAATTCTTGGAAATAAATTGTGGGTAAATAACATCTGCTTAAAGCTTGGAAACCCAGTTTCCTTTGGTTTGTGTTTTTTTCAAAAATGCTTCGACGATGTGGTTTGCTTTTTTTCTCCAAGAAAAAATAAAGTAAATAAAGACTGACAACTGAGTGAGATCCAGAGCCAAGCTATTCTAAGGGCCCACCATCACCCTGGGCACCCAGGTTGGTGACGAAGAATAGAAATTCAATATGGAAATAAGATCCACTTCAAACGTACCGTACCCAGCATTATGATGAAGAAAATATATATTTCACAATGGGGCATATGTTGCCATCCTCTGAGAGAAAATGCAAATGAGGGTGCTTTTAAGGATTCTTTCTGCTTTGTCACCAAACTGAGACATTTGTTCTTACTCTTTGCCAAGTGGAGAGTGTCGCTGTTGTCTCTCTGTTGTCTCTCACAGAGATTAGGGTTCATTCCTTAGCAACAGGCAGCAGCAGCAAGAAAGCTTCGCGGATGGTGTTGCCTAATAAGCGCAGTGGGAGCACTATTGCAAACAAAGGCAAGGGGCACACGGGGGTGGAGGGGTAGAACACATCATTGCCCTGGCTCCTTGTCTGTGCCTGGGGCCAAGAGCAGGTGGGAAAGAGACAGTCATGATGTGGGAAGTCCTTTTGACTTCTTTTTGGCAGCAATGGAGGATTTCACATTTTATCACGTGGGGTGGGCTAGCATTGCCATGCTGGGTTCACCATCAGAAGTGCTTTAGTGCTGCATTGTAACTCTTTTCTTTCTTTGTCCTTCTCAAAACCAATCCATAAAGCAAATGATCTGATCAGCTCTCTCTGCGACTTCCATGCACTCTGGTTCAGGACTTTAGTCTAGTGTTCAAAGGAGCTGGCAGAACAGGGTCTCTCAGCATGGAGGATATAGAAACACAGCTCCCTGGTTCTTAGGGGAGAGTGAAAACCCCTCATTCCACCCTCCCTTGGGGACAAAGTGTTCCTGGTATTCATGTACTGGTTTTTGTGATTCAAAGAAATGCCACAGCTCAGGCAAGTGGAAGAGAGTGCTTAATAGATAAAAGTCTAGTGCCTTTGGGTCGAAATAAATCAAAGTTGCTATTTCCTGCTAAGAAGACAGGTGCACAGCAGGTAATAGGTCACAGTCATTGTCTCCTGCTTGCTCCCTGGCTCCCTGGTTCCCTGGCCTGCTTCCTTTTCTAACTGCTCTGTCAAAACCCCCGGGTGAGGACTTCCGCTGGCCTGGCTCTTCTGAACTTGGATGGAAACCTGTATGGACAGATTTTATACCCAAAGCTTTTTCAGATGAGATGATTAACAATGAAAGTGTTGGGTTTGAGAAGAGGTCCTTCTAAAAACAATCTAAGGAAAATAATGATGAATAGTGCTGTTTTATAAAACATCCCCCCCAACCTTTTTAAAAACTATGTTGCTAACTGCATATAAACACAGTATTAATATGCTAGGACTGATACCCCCTTGGTCTCTGCAATTTTGTCCTATAATGTTAATGACCATTTCCCCTTCTGTCTGAAAGATCTGTACCATCCTGTGTAAGAGGTCCTGTGGTTCAGGGGTGTTGCTGGCTGCAGAGTGGTGATTTCACTTGGGTGTGCTCTGACTTGTCTTCTTTATCTCTTAGAGCTTAATTTTCATTCCCAACAAATTAGGCAAGATGGAAAGTGACACTTGGAAAAGAGTGAATGGATGACTAAACATTCACCAAACGTCATCCTTGTACAGTTAAATGGTAGTGATTCATGTATCCGTCTCTTGACAAAATATAAAACATTAATTCTTGGTTGCTAAACAAACTGACAGAACTACTGAAGCATGGTTGAAGTTATCTGAAGGCAGATATTTATCTGGGATCTTTTATTGCTCCTTTGGTATGACTTCTATTGAGACAGCTTTAAACGAGGTAGAAAGTTTGGTGTCACTCTGGGTTTTCCTCGGTGTCGGCAATTTTTGAGTGTTAACTGAAGGAAATCCCGTCTTGTCAGAATATTCTTTTCAAGACAAGTTGCAGTGAAGTAATGATGTATGTGGACCCTTCTTGACTTTAGGAAACGTGCTTTTCAATAGCTCTTTCTGCCGGTGCTCTGTTCACTGTGGGTTGTTTGCTTCTGTCACCATCCTTGGGACTAGGAGTGAAAACGGGCTTATATTCCATGAGTCACCCACAGTCCACTTTCATTTCAGCAGATCGTAGGTAAGGAAGCGAGAGAACATGGAAAGGATTGATGCAAAGTAAACAAGAGTTAAATCTTTTCAGACTTCTAGCTGGAAATCTACAAAACAAGATCTGCATGCAGGAGTGGTTACGTGCCAACTAAGTATAGACTGGAGATAAATCTGACAACCTCTGACATCTTTAAATGTCAAACCCACCGCACATCACAGATGACATCGTACCTAATGATCAAACTCCCTTTAAAATATACTTCATGTAAATACATTTTTGTGAAACCACAAGCTGTTTCTCTCAGTTTTGTTTTCAGCTGGCTTTGATAAAGAGATTGGTTGGCATCCTACAGCTAATTAAACAGCTTTCAAGCCAACATCAATGAAAGGTTTTAGGCGACTCTCAGAAATATACTCCACTCTTCATGGTCTTGGGGTGTCCACAATGCCTTTTAGTTGTGCTAATAGACCCAGTCAGAGGAGAATCATTGAGCTCTAATTTGAGTTTGCAACCAAAATCATCTTGTTTTAGATGGTATAGATCCAGTGTCTGATCTGTCTTGTCACTCATAATAGCACCAGCACAAGGGGTTGGATCTATGCTTCAAGAAAT
Source organism: Carlito syrichta (assembly GCF_000164805.1). Lineage (NCBI taxonomy): Eukaryota > Metazoa > Chordata > Mammalia > Primates > Tarsiidae > Carlito > Carlito syrichta. Next base: position 132,894 of record NW_007124180.1, read on the forward strand.
GCAATCACCTCTCTGTGTTCACTTAAATATATTGGTATTTAGTATTGTGTAGATTTCTCACACTTGTTATGTATTTAATTTTGTAACTAAAAATAGATTTTCTTTTTTCTTTGTGGAAAATAGAGAATAAAATGTGAGAGACCCTCATTGCCAGGGCAAGAATTCTAAGTTTCTGGGTTTCTCTCATTTTTGTCTGTTTGGCTTTATTTTATTTTATTTTTCCAGTTGCAGTCATTTCTAGTTTCTGGAAAATTGTTCCCAGCTTTAAAAAAAATAACAACAACAACAAAAACCCACTTGCTTTTTCTAATTGTACAGTGGAGCTAGCCCTAACCTCTGAAGTCAGATTACTTTAACAAATTTGTCATCATTTCATACATGATAGACTTGGCTTTAAGTAGAAAGGTAAATGGGAGAAAAACTATATTTTACCTATACTTAGAAATGCCCCTAAATATAACAAAGATTTTTAAATTTTTGGTGTTAACAAATACATATTGTGCAAAAGAGGAAGAATAAATTAGCTGGGTTGCCTGTAAAATAATTGGGCTAAAACAGTCATTTTTAATATCTGAGAGTTTATATTTTGATTTATAAACTTGCAAAAAAGTAAGAATTTTTACTTTAATGCTTTGACTATTTACTCAGTGAAAGCTTTTGTGCTGTGCTGCTCTGCTCTTAAGAAATTCTAGGGTTACAGATACAAATGAGGGTGAACTTGAATTTGTTCCGTGGGCACGGCCTTTTCTGTTGTGGTAAAACAAAGTTAAAATGACAACGGTTCTGAAGAAAGTGCTTCAAGACCATGTCCTGTTTCACTCTTTCCAGATGACTAAAATCACCCTCATTTCCCAAGTCTTACATCGGGGGAAGAGGATATGTGTGGTTTAGAAAAGTGGCAAGTACTAGCTAAGGTCAGACTTTTTCTGAATGTGAACATTCAGTTATGCTGCATGAGGCTAGGGGCCGGTGGTATTCTAGAGTCACATTCCCCTGCAGAACATATCTGAAAGTAACAAATTAGAAATTACCACAGTCTTCTTGTTCACTGTCATCTTTCACTCTGGTGTGTTTTTTAAGTTGATTCTGTCTGTTTTTAAATACTGTTGTCTTACATAAGTCAGGCTACTGGTTTTAAAGTAGGAGGCTAGTCCTATAATATTCAAAGAATTGGAACATCAAAAAATAAAGTATAAATTCTGAATCACATGTTTTAAATATGGTATTAAACAACATAACACATTATCTTGAATGGAAGATTTGATTATATTGATGTCATCGGTTCAACTTTACCAGAAGCAATGCCGACCTTTCACTGAGAATCTTTTAAACTGACCACAAATGGGTCCACCCTTCTCAATGATAGAAAATCTCTCATGTGAAGTTTTCTGTCAATCAATACATATTTTTCAGTCTCCTTCCTGTGTTTTGTTATTTGCATTTAGTCCTTTCCACTATTTATTTGCTGATTTATATCTTTTAAAGAAATCCATTTTCAGAAGAAGTCATGACCTCTTATTCTCTGTGGGTATTTCCTTTTCTTACTACTTTAAGAATTTTCAAGTATGAATAAATTATGAGAATATATATTTGTGCAAGATAAGTGAGAAAAAGAATTAACTAATTTTTAAGTTGAAATGAGGGCAATACTGTGCTGATTCTACTGGTGTTTTTCAAAGTGTTCCTCAATTTAATTAGGAAGAGCACTGAGAAGTTTCTTTCTAATATAAATGTTAAAAATGACTTAACTCTTCTATATGTAAATTGTAAGGACTAATGCTCAAAGTATTGCCTAAAAAAAAATCTAGACACATCTGCAGGCTGTTATGAACAATTCTGTATCTTTATGGAGAGTTGTTTGGGCTTTTTAGAAACTCATTAATTTGATTGTAAGTACTTCAGTGTTATCAGGAAAAGAAGCTTTAGAAAATGGTTTCAGAATGTGTCATTTTCTCCTTGGTTTAATCTGAGACAGTGTGTGGGCATGCTGGTATTTTAAAAGGCTAAAAATGTTGTACATACTGCTGTGTCTTCAAATATGAGGGAAGATTACAAACAGAAGAGTTTTCTTCAGTCTTCTGTCTGAAATTCTGCTTTTCTTTTGAGTAGCAATTCTTGAATTTTTAGGAAGGAATCTTTCATTCTTTTTTCATTTTCTATTTGTTGTTGTATTTAAGCAAAACAAAATTTAAAAAGCCAAGTCAGCTTTCTACCATTTTGATCTTAATATTTAATGCTTTATAAAAATAAAACCCTGCGTTTTCATTTTAACTAGTTTCATTATTTTTTTTATGAAATGATTTGCGGTATAAGACTGTCGTTTGGTTTCAGTATTAATATATAACTTGAACTACGTGGGTGTCATTTATTTTCAGTAGTAAATAACTGCCTAACCGATTATTTTACCTTAGCATTCAATTGATTGCTTTAGCGTCTTGATCTGCAATATTTGGTGTGTGTCTTTTGCAAATTGACAATTACTTGTTGTGTCATTAAAAGCAAGTTTCATGGTGTTTTGGTGGTCGGATTCAAGGATATCATGTAGTTGGTTTCTAAATCCATCAGTAGGCTAATCATTAATTATTCTTTTTCCAAGAAAGACTGATGAGGTCGTTTCAGAATTTGAATTTACTAGAATTCTAATTTTTTTTCATTTTATTGTTTGCATTTTAACCTTAAAAGGGGTTCATTTGGTAAGAAGAGGTACCTTTTCTGTTTGTATTGTGGCTTGTTCATTTTCTCATAAACTCTATTTGGTAGCTAAAATGTTGAAAGCAGTTTGGGAACAAAATGTCTGTTCAAACCATGACAAAATTGGCCACAATTTGCCGATTGGGCTGATAACAAAAGCCAGCAACACAAAATAGGTAGAAAAACAGTTTGTTCGGTGATGTGAGACCACTGAAGATCTTTTTTGCATGTGTTTTTTTTATTCTGATGTTTATGTTGTGATGGAAATACATGAAGAGAAGTTTCTGCTCACCAGTAGATTTTGATTAACCATTTCATCTTTGGATTCCTTCTAAAACTTCAGAAGACAAACTGCTCACCTGGCATTTGAGACAAATTTGAAATAAGAGCCAGCTCTGCACCTAAACCTCAAATGTTACCTAGATTCCACCTGGTCAGAAATGTCCCAAAGCTAATATTTGCTCTTTTAAAACAGTATATTTAAATTCCATCTTTTCCAAGTTTTCAGCATTGAATTGTGTGGCTGTTAGAACACTTTTGAAAGTGTAAAGAAAAAATGATAGCTTGCAGTTCAGAAGTAAAGTTCTCTACCTGGGCATACAGCTGACAAAAATCTCAACAACTAAAAGTACATATTGACTCTCAAATTATCTTCACAGATTGTAAGCAAATATTAGTGTTTTACATGATACATTGTTTTTCGAATGATAAAATGAGATAACAGCAGCCTCTCCCCACTCTCTGTTGTTTTGACTCCTCATGCCTTATGTGCGTGCCTTTGTGATGGTCTTATTTTTTGTCTTAAAAATCAGATACTCCAGGACAATAATTAGGATGAGGTTTATGTTTCTACTTATCTAATCTTTGTTTTCACAAATAAATACAAATAACTCAAACTGAAACTTGATGGCTTTGGTGATAATATAATAGCAGCCACGGGGAAATTTTCTTCATTTTAATGTTCTTTCACAACCCACATTCAGTTTCGGTAGGAAAATTATTAACCTTTTCAACAGCATGCTAAAATATGGGTTCACAATAGACTCCTGAGTATGATTTGCAGGTTTTGGTTCTATTTTGAGATTTTGGTGTACAGTTCTCTTTCTTTTTCTCTCTTTCTTTCTTTCTTCCTCTCTCTTTCTCTCCTTCTCTCTCTCATATCAGTTACTTTTTTCATACGATTGTAATGACTTAAAATCCTTTTGTTGATATCTTTTCAATGTGTGCACATTTTATGGTGTTTGCATTTTTTTTTTTTTAAGAATGAGAAGGGAGGATTTTTATTTCCTATTCTCCTACTGTTTGGTTCTACGAAAGAGGAAATGTTCTTTAGTCACTTGTTTTTCTCCATTCTAACCCTCACGTGGAGGCTGAGTCCCCATCCCCGTTTACGAAATCCAGTTGAGCCACATTTCACGGAGGGCAGAAGGCTCCATGTCAGGCATCAGAGCTGACTCCTGTCTGCCTCCAGTGGCCTCATGTCAGAATCGGTCAGACCACAGCAAGTCTGCCGTTTGGGCTTATTGTCCTGAAGATGTGCACAGCCCCAGGCTTCGATGTGAGGCCTGGGAGTGTGGTGTCTCCCGGGCAGTCGGCAGCTGGAGCTGCAGGTCTGGAAGACTGTGGGAGGGACATGGCATGATCTTGTAGCTCTTGCTGCTTCACCTGAGACACACCTGGGACACACACTTTACTGGGGAGAGGCAGATGAGTGGGAGGATCTCAGATAGTAGTGTCTGTTTTAGGTGTCCCCTTCTCCAAGTCTGGATGGGACAGCCACACCTGCAGGGAGGATCCTGAATGAGGCCAGGGTCCTGCCCTATATCTGGTGAGCCTGTGTCTCAGGCACTCACCATCACCTTCTTAGCTTTATCCCCATCCATCCACGCCCCCACGCCCCCAAGGCCCTACCCCACCTGTTCCCACTGTCCCTACAAAGCAGAATACGGACACTGAGGAACACACATTTCATCTGCGACAAGTGTGGGCACTTCCAGTGTTGCAGCCTGGTTGTTTTTTTCCTCTTCTTCTCATACTTCCTGTATGAGGTTAGTTTTTAAAAATGATAAACAAACTATTTTTTTTTTCAACTTTCTTTTGGCCTGTCGTCTATCACCTCCTACCTGTCCTGTTGGGAGCCCTTGGCTGGTGCTCTCTACCTGTGCACAGACACGGGTGTGAGTGGAGCCTGAATGCTTCGCACCCACCTCGCCTCCTCAGGGCTGCAGCAAGGAGGATCGAGCGGGTGAAAACATTTCTGTTCTCCTGTTTGAGAGAATTGACAGGAGACATCATGGCTCTAGTGTTCTCGGCAGGCAAAGTACATTGGTACAAGGGAGCTGAGGAAAGGAGGGAGAGATCACATGTGCATGTTGAATATGCCACCATGCTCAGCCCCATGCCATGCAGATGAACAACTTCCCTGAATGAGAGGGGAATCAGGCCAACATTTCTCCCCGGGTCACCTCAAGAACTTATTGAAAATCCTAGATGGCTTCTGAGCTGCTTGCTCTCTCCTCCCACTGTGGGACTCCAGGAGAGCCATCCAGTGAGCGGCTTGGGTACAGGTGACTCAGTAGATGGCCTACTGCAGTCACTCATGGCCAGTAAGGGCTGAGCCCATGGCCCTGTGCCCATGAGTATCACTAAGAGCAGATGTCACTTGTTGCTGATAGTTCTTATATGTGTCTGAATCGCCTGGGGGCTGTGAAAACACACATCCTTGGGTCCCATCCCCAGATTTTTAAATTTAGAATTTCTGGGGTGAGGCCTGAGAGTTTGCATTTCTAACAGATTCTCAGGTGATGTGTTGCTGCTGGTACAGAGACCTGCATTGGGAAACACTGTGGAGGGCCAAGGGTGACTGAAATACCTAAAAGACAGAGTCAACTGAAGTGTGCTATCTGTCTCCACTTTCTCTCTAATGTCCCTTCATGTGTCCTGCCACTAACTTAGAGGTTAAACCGGCCTTTTAGAAGATGCTGTGCATTTCTTAGTAACTGTATACCAAGGTTACCTGTAATTTTGGTCCTTCACAGTGTCAACCATTCTTCAGAGCTGCTAAAATGTTTTTGAGGTTTGGTTTTTTGGAAAATGGGTTTATTTTACAGATAAAGAAAGTGGCCAAGGTGCCAGGGTATGGCATGACTGGACCAGAAAACAATCTAGCAAGAACCCTCACTTAGATTGCTGACCCTTGTCTATTTCCACCTTTGGTGTAAACTGAGGGAGCTACCATGGGTGACTTTCTGTACCCAGAGGTGGGCAAACCTTTAAGAGCCTCAGGGTGTCATGTGTTTGAATCACCTGTGAGCTCCTGAGCATCGCGGAAGGCAGCAGAGCACCATAGTTGAAAAGCCATGCTGGTTGAAAAACCTGGTTCCGCCTACTAGTTATTGAACTCTCCTTTGCTCAGATCCCTCCTGGTGAGAGAGATGATCCCGACAGCACCAACTTGAGAGTGTGGGGCGATACCTGAAGGAAAGCACAAATCACGAACAGAGGAATGTGCTTAATAAGTGGTGGCTAGGAGGACCTGAGTGTGTTCTGGGCAGCCCTGGGACTGACACACTCTGCTGACAGGGGTGTTGAAAATCTCCACACAAGGACCAGAGTCTTCCTGAACCAGGGGTAGGTCTGTAGTGGCATGAGGAGCACTTTGCAGAAACTGCTTCTCGGGGAGGTGTCCCTGGAAGGAGTCTGAGTCTGCTCAGAGACACGTGGCCAGAGCTCTAGACGAGGCAGTCCCCATCAGAGCCAAGGACAGGGGCCCTCCAGTACTGTGCCTTGCTCCCTTGCCTTGACATCTCCAGCAGCACAAGAGCCTGGCTTATACCAAGCACCCGCCTCACTTATCCCTAAAATTTGTAATGAGAAATAAACTTTTCCCGAGTGTCCCCTCTAAGTTTTAATATTCTGAAAAACACAAACAGTGGACTCCTGAGAGTTGGACACCTTGGTGTTATTAAGCAGGTCCCATCCTCTTTGGCCACTCCTTTGAAATCTCAAAAAGTGAGCTTCCAATGCTGTCAGAATCCAACGTGAGCCAACACACACAGGCATGAGCTCTTCACCCATTGTTTTCCCATGTGTTGACGAAGACGGCAGTGCTGCCAAGGGGTAACCCTTTGCACTTGGGTGGCTGGAGACTCCGGTGTGGCATCTCAGTAGTGAGGTATTGGCAGTGCCTGGGATGTTACAGCAATTGAACTTTGTGATCGTCACTTCCTCCTGCCTGGGTACTTACTGCCAGGAAGTAGAGGCTTGGATTGATCATCTCAAGGAGCCCGGTGAACCATCCAGGCTGTGTAGGGGGGTGGGGGGCTGGGAGTGGGTGTCTGAGCTATAGTTTCTCTCCCTTTCTCAATTTCCTGTGGCAGGAGCTAGCTCTGGGAGCTTCCAAAAGATCTCCCAGGCTTCATCTTAGGCCCCTGATGAAGGCTTGTATTCATTGTGATGTGTGTGACCCCAAGGCCATCTAGGGAAGTGAAGTTGTGTACCTGCAACGGGAGACCTACCAGGGGCTCCCTGAATATTGGACACCTGTAGGAACAGCATAGCTCAGCCAAGCCATGAGTAACAGTGACCCTACCTGGGATCAGAAGGCTCTTCAGGGCTGTGCCAGCAATGAGGAGGTGCTGGTGGTCTCCACCCACTCCCAGCTTGCATATGGGAAGCCATGTCTGCCATGGGCTCTGAATTAGGGGCAACCCTTTTCCAGCTCCTGCATGGAACATCTTGGATTTCTACTAGATAACTAGACAGCCAGTCCAACGTGGAGTCACCAAGAATTTGATTCATCCAAAAGCTCCCAGACAAACTAGCTCAGGCTTTGCTGTGGAGACTTGGAAGTCAAAATCTTCTCAGCAGTGGCTACTAGCCCATAGGGACCCAGTGGGAGAGGCCCAGATCCCAGTTCCAGCTGTGTCCCTTCCAGTGTGACCTTGAAAAGGTTGCAAATTTCCTCCTTTGTGTCTCACTTTCTTCACCTGTAAAATGAAGGGCTGGTTGAATGATCCCTGAGGCCTGCCACCTCTCTGTGATTTAGGCCCCAGTCCACGTGGTTGGTTGTTCCACACTGTAGCCGTTCTGGGCTAGTGCGTTTTGGTTTTACATCCCACTCAGAAGTGGGGGGGGTACTGGTGAGGAGCCCAGGTTGGTCAGCCACCTCTCTATTTCAACAGTGAGACTAAAGGAACCAGGTTTCCCCTTCCACCCATGCCGGCCACTGATGCATTACTTAGTTCCTGTTTTTCTTCACCCACCCAGGAAGGCGCTGCATATGAGATCCCTAGCCCAGATACCAGACTTTAAGCCATGTTAGGAAATCCTAGCTTATAGGACACAAAACAGGAAACTAGTTTTCCTGATGGATTCATTTGGGCACTTCTCTTCCCGAAAAGTGTAAGCATCACAGAACCAGGTTCTTCTGATCTTAGAAAGCTTGATTTTTCACTGCCTCTAGATAATAAGGCTTTTATGAAAAAAAAAAAAAAACAGACTGCAGCAGGAGTTTGTGTGACTCCTCGAGCTCATATGCCCAAGACATTGGGAAAAGATACTGGGGAAAAACAATACATAATTTCAAAAAATAAATAGAGACTGTCACAGTTGCTACATGTCCTGACAACAAGGGCTATGTGGCCAGGGGAAGCTTTGCCCTCTGTGGCCTGAAGCCCTGGGAGAGGCCTGAGGAGGAAAGCTTCCCTAGGCCCCCGTAGGCCGGGCGGTCTGCCCTGAGCCGTGTTTCCTAACACCAGAGCCCTGTCGGCAGAGGCCAGTGTGCAAAAAGGGTTCTGCTCCAAATTTGTGTGGGAAGCACACAATAATGTAAACAGCGTCCTTTATTTCATAACTTTTCTACATCTTTTACTGCTCATTGTGAATAAATCTCAGGGGAAAGAAAGAATGAAGCTTTTCCAAAAATCACATGCCCTCCACCTCATCTTACAGAAAATTTTGTGCCATTAACCAGAGGAAATGGGGAGGAGCAAGTTTTCATGCTGAACCCAGGGCTGCACCTTGGGCAGGTTGCCTATGGAGGGGACAACAGGGTTCCCAAGGAAGCTTTGCATGATCATGTGTAGTGCCCATTTCTTTTCCAGCTATTAATAGTGCCTGATCAGAGATTATGGCTGAAAATAGTGGATCATCTTAGATTTGACCTTCCTCCCATGGGAGTGCTGTCTCTGGCTTTCTCCTTGACAAACTTTCTCCCTAGAATATGTCTGAGCAGCAGATTTAAGCAGGAAGCTAGTTTTGTGGGGCTACGGTATGGATCTTGGGGAGAGGGCACCATCCACATTTCTGAATCTACCATCTCTCTGTCTTTCTTTGGAAGTATACTTTCACTTCTTTGGGAGAACTGAGAATGATTTTCCGCAATGTGCTGCTTGACAGCCAGACTACACTGGTGTCTCAAGCAGCAAAGCAGTTATCAATGGAATCTCAGTCTTTCTGGAGCTCAGCCTGTGCTGTGTTCAGGGCCTTTGCTAGGTCATGGCCTGCTTCTACCTCACTGAGGCCTGTTGGCCCAAGTTTATCCGCTTGTTATTATTTGATGCACCTGGGAGGCCACCTCTCCTAGGGAAGCTCTCGTCTTCTGAGATGGGAAAAGGAGAAGTGACGGGGGCTCAGAACCTCACTGGATTGAAATTTTGATTTCTCATTTGGGTCCTTGGAGAGGGGGACTCAGGACATCACCTGGGTAGACACCTGGCCATCCGGTACGTCCTTGTGTGATTCTTCAGCCAAGTCAACAGGAGACTTAGGGGAAGAACCTGAGGTCCCACCAGGAGTCAGACCCTGACTGAGAAGTCACAACTGACTCAACTTTTCAACAAATAAGCAACATGGACCCAATCAAAATAGTGAACTTCTGGGAACATCTTTTTCAGTCTCTTCTGAATTCTATTTAAATGGATGCTCTACACCACCATCCCGACTTGCAATTTTTGTTGCTTGTCACTCTCTGAAGCGATGCTGATGCATTTGATACCTGGTTTACTGTGGCGTTTATGACCTATCTTTCCCTTTTCAGTTTCCAAGTACTAGAGTGACTGTCAATGCGGTTGGCAGTGACCTGTGTTTTTCATGCATGTTTTTGTTTCAGAATAACTGGGAGATGAAACAGGAAGCTCTATGACACACTTGATCGAAAATGACACAGACACCGAAAATCAGGACTCAGCCCCCTTCAGCGCCTCTATCTGCTGCCTGCTGACCACAGCTCAGAATACAGGTGAAGGGTTGTCCCTGGGGCCTGGTTCTGACCACCGTGGACTTTGAGGGCCTCCCTGGTTTGCGGACTCTGTGCCTGTAACCCTGGTGATGGTCTGGTCTGGTCTGGTTGGTTTCCCATTTGTCTGGCCCATCTCTGGCTATCTTAATTCCTCGTTCTTCATTAAAAGAAAAACTAAAGAAAACAGAAGTTTTGTGTATTAGCTATCTTTAAACCCTAATTTAAAGGATACCGAATAGTGTTTAAGGAAACCCTGTCATAACCACACAGATCCTCACGACATCTTTAAAAGTGTGTTGAACTCAAATCTCTCATTACTCAGTCATGCTTGCCTTTGCCTCTAGAGCTCTCTAGAGTTGGTGTTGGTGGATTGACATTTGAGAGAAACATTGGGCTTCATCTGAAAGTCTCTTTCCACACCCACTCTGACCATGGCCTATAAACTGTGATCCCAAGATCTCCGGCGACTTTGAGCTTTCCACTGGAGACATGTGTCTTCTCTGCTGCCTTTGCCCCTCCACACACCCATCACCCCTTCACTTATTCTTCCATAATGATTACTTTGAGGTCAGCTGTGTGCTGGGTTCTGGAGACAAAGCAGTGGATGGGACCAACACCCCTGGCCTCCCCTAGCCTCTGGAGCCCACACCTGAGTGGGCTCTGCTCAAGAGGTGTTGGGAAGCACTGCATAGTTCATCATGGATGGAGGGTACCATCTCACCTCATTTAGATGCCTTATGTCCTAAATCCACCTATCAAATCTGACCCCCTAGAGCTGGCACCTGAACCTCTTTAAAATGATTAGATGTCAAGGCATTCCTTCTGTGGAGTCCAGTTATCTTCCCCAAACTTAAGTACAACCTGATCCTCTTGGGAACATGAACAACGATGTCATTACAGGTGCCTTCCAGAATTTTCTATCACTCTTCACTTTTAAGCTTAGCACATATCCAGGAATAGTTTTAAATGACCGTGCTTACTATTTCATACTTGTCTGAATTCATTTGCCAATAGGCCATGATGATCACAAAACCACCTATATGCATGGCACTGTGTTAATTGCAATGTATGTCCAGCCCTCAGCCCAAATGTCCCCTACTCAAAGAGGACTGTCTGAGCACTGTGCCCTGAGAGAATTCTCCTTCCCCCACCCTTTCTCTCTATTTCATGATTTTATTTTATTTTCCTCGTAGGACTTACCATCATCTGCACTAATCTTGAATGTTCATTTATTTAACTGTCTGCCTCTCACTTCACTCCCAAAATTTCTGCTCTCTAGAGGCAGATTGTTGTCTGTCCCCAGCATCTGACTCTTTAATGACAATTATGTGATGACAGGGCCCATCCTTTTCCTGCTTCTCAGCAATTCCGTGGTGCTGAACGGCCCAGTGTTCTGACCACTATTTGGTGGTTGAGGAAACTGAGCTCATCTCTGAGTCTGATAAATGGCATTACCAGGGTGAGGACCCAGGCTTTCCTCTGGTACAACACCCAGCAGAAAGGGTTGATCATGAACCCTCTGCTGTCCGGATAGTTAGATTCTTATTGGAAACCTGACTTTGCCTTGTTAAAGTTTATTTGCTCACATCCTGGAAGATTAAAGATTTGCTCACATCCACTGCATTGTGGAGGGGTGTGTCCTCACCAGGGCATCTCTGGACACGACTTTCCTGAGCAGAGCACTAAGAAGACCAGATGGAATGAATACAGAGTCCTCCCTGCTCTGAGATTCTGCTAGGTTCTAGCAGATAAGAAGGCGGAGTACAAGGGTAACATGGGTAACAGGGACGAAGCCCCTGAGGGCTCTAAGGAGCCTGGAATTGTGGGTTGGCAGACATGTCCTGAGGGTGGTTCACACACTCCTAACACTGCCTCCTCTGAACACATCTCTGACTGGTGCAAAGGGCAGAGTTGGGAAGAACATCTCTGCCCACATCTCCTGTGTTCTTGAGCAGAATGAAACTACATCCTCTGTTCATTTCCCAGTCTTACTCTTAGGATTCGTTATGGCCTCAAAAAGATGGGAGTCACAGGCTCAAAGAAAGCCAAAAATAATCCATATGGTGTTGGCAAGATAGTTAGTTCACAAGGATAATCTCTCCCATCATCAAAAGAAAACTGACCACACAATTCTAGACAGTTAAGGCAATAGTTATGATCCTGGCCAGACACTAGAATTACCCAGGAGTTATGAAAAAAATCCAGACACTCAGGCCCCACCTGACCAGTCACATCAGATCGGGGAGGCAGACATCAGTATGTTTTACAACTTCCCAGGTAATTTCCATCATAGCCAAGATTGAAGAACATTGGTCACTCCATGTACCATCCAATATGGTAGCCATTAGCTACATGTGTCTATGGAACACTTAAAATGTGACTCATACAACTGAAATGCTGAATTTCAAAATTTCTTTTTTATTTTAATCAATGTAAATGTCTGCATGTGACTTGTGGTTGCCATACTGGACAGCACAGATCTAGAATATATATATGATTGCAGAAAGTTCTATGGACCAGTGTGGTCCAAGAGAGCCCTGAGTCCTTTAACTGCCAAGTGAAATCATGCTGAACCTGAAAGAAATTTAAGGTGATTCTCTCTGTCTGTAAACTTGAATTACTAGCCCTTCTGTCTTGGGCCTGCCGTATTTATTTTTCGTCTACTTTTTGAGCCGGGGTTTGTGTAGCAGTAAGGTTGCATCACGATGGTGATCCCATGAAATTATAATGGAGCTGAAGGATTTCTATCACCTAGTGTATAAGGTCCTAACACAATGTGCCACCTTTTCTATGTGTAGATGTGCTTAGATACACAAATACTTACCACCGTGCCACTGTTGCCTACAGATGCATGACTGTATCTCCATAGGTCTAAGACCCAGACCCAAGTCTTTTGGTGTTCATTCTGATGGTTTACTCAGTTTGAGGTCCTGGAAAGGGAACTTTCTGGATTATTTAATATTGCAATTCAGAATCTTAGGGGAGCGCAAGAAGAACTTTTGGAAAACCAGACAACAAGTTGTGCCACCTCTCAGAGGAGCTAAGGCTTTGGAAATGAAGTCAGTCATGTGGCTCAGCAGGCTCGACCAGTTTGGGGTTAGAGATGGAGAATTAGAAGCCAAACCTGAATCATTTTCTGCTTATCACTCATAGACTGCCAGATTTTTTTTTTTTTTTTTGTCGGAGGGAAAGCACCTTACGACAAATAATAATACTATTTTGAATTTGAGAGCTTTCCCTTTTTCAAAGCACTTAACCATGTCTTTACCATTTTGTCCTCCCACCAAGGTCATATGATAAGTAGGGGAGTGCTTTTTAGTGCCTGTCTGTCACCCTAAGAAAGAGCTCAATATCACGGAAAGAATTTAAAAGCAAAGGTTTTATTTGTTCGTTCCCAATCACACTCATGTACCTAGTGGCAGAGCTCGAAGTAAATGAACGATGATTTTGTACCTCTATAACGGATTGTATTTTTAGCAGACACATAGGGCTTCATGTTTGTTTTCTCATTTCATCCCAGGTTTCTAATCCTAGTGTCTTGACTTGTTAGGTGCCATTTCTTCCTCAGAGATTTGTGTGATCTGCAGATTTGGTAAATATGCTTTCAGTGCCTCCCTCTAAGTTATATTTTAAATGACAAGTGGGACAGAACGTAGGGCAGAGCATGTGGGAATGTTCCCGCATCTCTCCAAAGGATGTCCCTGGTGCAGAACCAGCCATAGGCCAACCCTCTCACCCTGGGGTCCTTAGCCTTCTCAGGGGTAGAGCTGCTGAGAGTCATTTCAAACCACACTTGGCTGCGGGCAGAAAGCACTGAATCTTCTGTCCAGCTGAAAACTCAGGGAGGCCTGGCCAAGTCCAGCAGCTGAGAGTAGCAGAGGAGGACAGGACTGCCCTGAAGCTGCAGTCGCCCTTTTCTGGGGATGGGTGTCTTACCAGTTGCAGGTCCTCCCGGCCATACCATCATCTGGCCTACCTTTTGTATCTTAGGATAGGATGAGAGGTTTTCAAATGCTTTACTGAAAGCAAGACACACTTTCTGGGGCATTCCCCTAATTGACTGTTCTGGTGAAGCTCGTCAAAACAGGAAATGAGGTTAGCATGGAATGACTTTCTCTTAGAGAACTTGCGTTGCCTCCTAGGGACCACCACTTTCTTCCCAAAAGCTTGTGTGCCTTGTTTCACTCCTCTTCTGGGTTTTCCTGGAAATTGGAGGAGTCTGCTCTTCTATAATTTTTATGCTTCATTCCTTTGGAAAATGGTGGTGGCATTTACTTGTTCCCAGTCTTCCAGACTCTCTCCTTTTTCCTCCGGTATCCCTAAGATGTTTGCAAGCTGGTCTGAAGTTAGATCTACAACCACAGCAAGAGTGTGTGGTTGAGCCACAGGCTCCATGCACACACCCTGGCTGACAGGGCCACATGTGGGCTCCCTACCTCAGGCTCCAAGCTCACACCCAGGCTGACGGGACCACAGGTGGGCTCCCTACCTCAGGCGTCATGCTCACACCCTGACTGACAGGGCCACGTGTGGGCTCTCTACCACAGGCTCCATGCTCACACCCAGGCCGACGGGGCCACATGTGAGTGAGCTCCCTACCTCAGGCTCCATGCTCACACCCAGGCCAACGGGACCACATGTGGGCTCGCTACCACAGGCTCCATGCTCACACCCAATCTGACGGGCCCTCATGTGGACCCCTACCACAGGCTCTATGCCTACACCCAAGTTGACGGAGCCACAGGCAGGCTCCCCAGCCTGGGCTTTAGGCAGCTTTTCCTATGAGGATTCGTATACTCCCACCTAATCAGATAAACCAGTGAGAGGAAACTCGTCCTGTGGAAATGAAAACTTAAGTGGGAACAATTCACTTTTCCCCGGCTCCCTGTGTGATCACTTGACTCAGAAATGCATGTTGCCTGAGATAACTGGGCCTGACTTCGTGTAAGTGAATCCCCGTGTTGGTTTCTTTGACTGTTATCAAAGGTAGCGAGGGTTTCACATCGAGGCGAGCTGCATCATGCTACCTTTGCTGAGGCTTTCTGACAAATGGCTCTACTCGAAATTTCCAGATTTAAATGTCTTTTTGGTTAATACTAAAGTCCTTTTGACTCTTATCCGTTCTCATGCGGTACAAGGGAGTCACTCTGAGGGGCTGTCTGTCCCTGACTTGCAGGTGTTTAGGGAGGACTGTTGTCGCCAAAGGCTAGATCTGGACTACTTGTGGACGACCCACCTACCCTTGCCTTACACTCTCACTTCTGAAGTCTCAGGTCTGTTGCACTTTTTATATGACTTAGCAGGACCTTGAGTCATCCTGAGTTCCCAAGGCTGGAATAGGGCAGATTCTGGTTCCCTCGCCTTCAGTGCTGGGGGGACCTGCCTCATTCCACCCAGGTCTGGGGATACTGTGTTTTCAGTGATGATTATCTAAGCAGACGGATTAATAAATGATACCTTTATAATAACCACAGCTACCACCGAAGGCTCTAGTTCCCCCTGAATATGCCTTTGGGTCATTTGCAGCACGACTTCCTGTCCTCATAACTGGTCCCAGAGACAACAATTTTGTTTCAGCTAGGAAAACTGAGCATTAGTGAGGATTGCCAACTTGCCCCACATCGCAAGACCAGTTGTGCGATGGTGCATCCTGGATTGAAGCCCAGAGCAGGTTGGCTTCACCTAGTCTCTCTGTTATGCTGCCCCTTTGTATTTTGTAAACATGTAAAAGCAAATTTCACTTTTCCTTAAGGAGACTGTGAGTAGTAAGTGATGGTTGGGAAGGGAGACACACCAGAGCATAGCTGAAAATAGGGCAATTGGAACCCGAATGATGGGTGCTGCGTCCTTGGCACGCCTTCTTGCTCAGCCCCCACCCAGGTTTCCTCAGCGGTGAGCAATGGCAGCCTGTGGGCCCTGCCTCCCACCAGGGCTGCGTGAGGATTCACGGGGGCCAGGATGCAGGCAGACGTTTTTCTCTGAAAACTGCTGGTTACTCAAAAATGAGGTCTCTGGGTCAAAAAGGCAGAAGTTCCACCCCAGTCCTCTGGCACCAGAATCTGAATTTCAGCAAGATCCCAGGAGATGACTAGCTCTGTCTTTATGCCTGCCTTGCCTAGGTGCTGAGTAAATACTAGAGTAAACTTGGCCTTTAGTCTTCTAAATTGCTAGTTGGGGCAAGGGAGGGGGTTGGCGATCAGACTGAGGTTCCTGGGAGCCTCAGGTTGGCCTCACCTCTCAGCTGATGAGAGTGGAGCCTTTGAGAATCATCAAAAGGAAGAAAGAGAATGAGCTTAGTTCTCCCCGCAGAAGGAGCCATGCCTGCCATTTGAGGAGGGAAAGCAGAAATAAGGAAAATATCTATCAAAAATGTGTCCTGTTCTGCCTCCAGCCCTCATCGTTGATTCCTAGTACATTCCTTGTATCTCTGGGACCTTGAGAGGCAGCAGAACTCACTGACTGTAATAACTGCTCCTGGTCCCTGTAGGCCTGGTGACTATGTGTCCCATTTGCTCTGGATTGTCCCATCCGTGCCTGTGTTCAATTAGTTGGTAATTCCTCTCTGCTCTGCCTTTCACTCTTGAACATACCCTGGTCTGGACAATACCTACGTGGTTTGGACACTTTCTATTTATGTTACCTTAGATCTGCTTTTATATTTCCCCGCATATTTGCTCTACAAGCTCTGACTTCTTAGCACCCAGGTCACCTCTAAGAAGGAAGTGGGTTGGGCAGTTTCCCGACAGCTCTGGCAGGGCTGCCTTAGCCATAGGGGTTGCACGTGTGTGTGTGTGTGTGTGTGTGTGTGTGTGTGTGTGTGTGTGTGTGTGTGTGTAGCATGTACATGTTCAGGGTGGGTGATGTGACTGTGTGGGTACTGTGTAACGTGCACTTGTGACATGGGCGTGTGGTGTCTTAGAGGATATGGATACATGGGGTGGATGCCTGTGGTGCATGTGTGTGCAAGCATGTATCTACAGTATGCATATATCTTGTGCATACATGCCTGTGTATTTTGTGTGTGTGAGGTGGCATGGTTGTGGGAGTGCACGGATAGATATGAATGTGGTGTCTATGGTGGATATGTGCATGTACGAGGGGGGACCCAAAAAAACCTGGAATTTGTTGATAAAAAATTGTGTTTTTATTCCTACCTGTTTAAACTTCAGTTACCTTCAAAGTACTCTCCGTTTGATGCGATGCACATATCGAGATGCTTTTTCCACTGCTCAGAAAAGTTTTCAAACTCATCAACTGCGATGCCTTTAGTGCTTCTGCCATTTTCTGTTTCATATCTTCCACATCAGCAAAATATTCCCCCTGGAGGACTTTTTTCATCCACAGAAACAAAAAAAAGTCACTCAGGGAGAGATCAGGAGCATAAAGAGGGTGGGGCACGGGAATCATGCAGTTTTTGGTCTGTCATCACTTATTGTGGTGTGGGCAGATGTGCTTGTAAATTACCCATCATGAAACAGGCAAACACACTGAAAGACTCGCCAAAAAAAAAAAAATGCACTGAAGCCAAATATCGACTCTCACAACAATACTAGGTGGTACACTGATGCTGATAGGTTCCTAGGACAGTTACCTAGCAAGGGAAGCCTGTACTCCAAGGGGCTCACCCTCCAAAAAATAATTCTGGTTTTTTTGGGTCCCCCCCCCCGTATGTGTGTATGTGGCTGAATGTAGTATGAGTGGGATGAGGTGTCTGTGATGTGTGTGGGTTTCACTGGTGGGTGTGTGAGGCTGCCTGTGGTGTATATGTGTGTGGGGAGTGCGTGAAGTGGCTGTAGGTAGCATATGGTGCTATGTGTGCTTCCTGAGCTTGTGCGGCGTTGTTCGCAGACCCACAGCAGACTCAAGTCATGCTCTACATGGCCCCATCACAGGGAAAGCCTCTATGCCCTGGGAGCAAATGGGAAGGGTTGGGGAGGTCTCACTACTGTCTACTTGTGGGCATCCACTGTGGCTATGGCCACCTTCCAGGATGCCACTGGACACGATGGCACCTCTGCGTGGGGTGGGGCTGCAGGTCCATAGGCAGTGAGTGCAAATCTGCTCCACCAGACAACAGAGCTGTCAAGGGTAGGCCCTGGCTGTGTCATTCCTGCCCAGCCAGCACCTGGTGTGCAGTCAGGCCTCAGGAAGGAAATGCAGAGGGCAGGGTTACTGAATGGAAGTCCCTTCCTTCTGCCCTACTTGGTGATATAGAGGCATCAGTGGATGCTTCTGGCTCCAAGCTGTATGTCCAGTGGCTGTGATGAAGGAGAGATGAGCCTTTCTCCAGCCTTCTGGGCTGCTGGAGTCTCTAATATGCTTCCTCCTGAAGGCCCTGCAGAGGAGGCCAAGCCCAAGCTGGGGGGTGGGGCTCTTCCCTCTGTCACCACTGAGCCTCCACAGGGATATGTCCTGGCTGCAAGATGCTGATGGGTGGAGGGTGACCCACCTGGCCCCTTGGAGCAGGGCACTCTGCCTACTGTCCACAAGTCTCCTTTCCCTGGTCCTTAGCTGTTGTCCCCTCTGGGAGAACATTACTCTTGTTAGATAAGGGCCACCTTACTTTTCTTGATCTATTTCTCCCTGAGGCAAGAATGACCCAGGCAAGTAGGTCTAAAGGCTGAAGATCAGTGCTGGGGCTCCTTGTGGAAGTTTGAGGAAGTGAAGGTGTGCGCCGGTCTGGTCTGCATGGCTTCCTGCAAGTTGCTTGATCTCTTTGAAGCTTGGTTTGCAAATCCATCAACTAGGGAGAATAACGCCTACCACATCAGTGCAGAAGGATATTTGTAATAATGTCGGAAAGCGCTTATCATCATACCTGGCACAAAGAACAGAGCCTATAAATGGTGGCTATCGTTATTCTTATTTTAATACATAAAAATTGAATGATGTCTTTTTTATTTATTTTCCCTTTTTTTGAGGTGGCTTCTCACTCTGACATCTAGGTTGCAGTGCAGTGGCATGATCACAGTTTGTCACAGCCTTGACCTCCCAGGTTCAGGAGACCGTCCCACCTCAGCCTCCCGAATAGCTGGGACTACAGGTTCAGGTCACCATGCTGGGCTAATTTTTGTATTTTTTGTGAGATGAGGTCTTACTATATTGCTTAGCCTGGTCTTGCACGCCTGGGCTCAAGCAGTCCTCCTACCTCGGCCACCCAAAGCACTGGGACTGCAGGTGTGAGCCATTACGCTTGGCCTAGTGATTTTTTTGTTAAATTAAGTTTAGCCCAAACCCTCCCCCCTGCATATTGGATTCCACCTAGAGATTTCTCTGTAACCTTTCACATGGTGAACCATAGCCTAGCTGGGTGCATAAACTGACTGTCACCTACTCTTGTGGCAGTCACCTAGTTTCGGCCAATCAAAGGTGGCCAACTATTCAAACAGTGTTCATATAAAGAAAACACTGTGCTGTGACCAATCTGGCTGCTTCTGTCTCTCCCTTCCAATACCTATATTCCATTATCTGTAGTCACTGTTCTTTTTCTGTCTATAAATCTCCTTCCATCATATGGCTGCACTGGAGTCTCTCTGCACCTAATCTGGCTTGGGAGACTGCCCAGACTGGCAAATCATTCTTTGCTCAATTAAACTCTATTCAATTTAATTCATCTTAAGATTTTTGTTTTGTTTTAGCACTTTAAAAAATAAATATATCAGAAAGTAGTGCAACATGACATTAGGGTTAGGGTTAGGGTTAGGGAAAGTGGTAGCAACATGCCAACAGAAAACTGCCCTGATGGGGGCCTTATGATCTTAGTCATGAAATAGAAGATATCAAAAGGAAGACAAGAGGATCTAGAAAGTAGGATGGCAGCAGCCTCCAAAAAAAAAAATAGTAATGTTGCAGAGTACTTTTACAGGAGCGAGTGTCAGGCCAGGTGCCAGAGGCTGCTTCCTCTGTTGGTGACAGGTGGGACAGTGGCCACTCCTGAGTCTGCAGAGGCAGACGTGGTATAGGAGCAGTGATTGGCCTTAATGTAAATATCTTGATGTCTTTCTTTTCCTGAACTTTTAACCTTGCTGGTAAATAGGGTACATGCAGTAAATGAATTGTTTTTCTGAGAATTGACTTTTGAGGAAATAGGGGGAAAAAAAAGAATTTTCATTAGGTAATTGTCAGTCTTGTGTGCAGGAGTGAAAACTTATTATTCTGTTTTTTAACTCTGCCTCGGGAGACACTTGACCACCAAAGAAAAGTTTTATTTTAATTTTTGAAAGAAAAACCATTAAAAGTATAAATTTGCCAATTTAATACAGCAAAATTTTCGAAGACAAAAAGAGGGGGAAGTTGTTTTGTATAAAATATCTGAGACAAGAAAACAACCAATTAAAACTCAAGTTTCTTTTTTATTTATTTAGTTTTTAAGTACAGACAGAGTCTCACTATGTTGCCCAGGCTGATCTTGAACTCCTGGTCTTAAGCAATCCTCCCCCCTTGATCTCAAAGTCCTGGGATTACAGTGCTGAGCCACCACATTAGGCCTCAAATTTGTTGTTTTTAATTAGAGGCTTCTTGTACCCCATGTCCCTGCTGACCATTTTCATCCATTATAATTTCTGAGACACTGTAATGGAAGTAAAGAGTAAAGTTTAAGATATGTTTTCGTTATCCAAGATGCTATTTCCTTCTCCAAGTAGGTGACTGATGCAGTCGTCATTGTTTACAAATGCTGTCCTTGCCAATCAATTGTGCAGGGTTCTTTTGTGATAAAGGAGAACAAGGACAGAGAACTACACCAGAACAAGGAAGACCTGGATTCCACCACTAGCTTTTGACTTGAAAGTGTCATTTTACCTCCGCCCTGTAATCCCTGTAAGTGTTCCATGAAGTTGTAACTTCTTGGCCTCCAAGCCTCAGGGAGGTGCTGTCAAAGTGCAAGGGTGGTAAAGTGATTTGACGTATTTGGAGAAATAAAGAAACCGTCTCAACCCCAAGTTGCGATGGAATCTCATCAACATTGTATGAATGATGTGGGTCCTTGAGGGCTGATGGGACCTGAGCAACCTCAGCCTCAGAGCCGTTCTCTCCCTCTACTCACTGTCTATACCCACACTTGTGCCTGCTAGTAGAATGCAGATAGTCTGTCTTCCAAATAATGCTCCTATCGTAAGGTCAACTGAGAACATGGAGAATACATATCTCGTGTCTTCCAAGATATGTGGCAGTGTTGGTATGTCCTCTAAGAAAACTTCACCACACCTCTTTTAAATGTGGGATTGAAATAAACCACAAAGGGTGTGAAAAAGAGAGACAGCTCATGGGAAGCCAATTCCTAACACTCTCTGGCCCTATCCTCCCTCTTTTTCCTTTCAGAATAAATTAAAGAGTCGGCCAAAATCCGAGTTGTGCATGTGGTATCTTTATCTGATTGACCTCATACTCCTTATCACATTTTATCTTTGCTTGTAAATTATTGGCATCCTTTCCTGTTCTCCAGGCATGTTACTTATTTAAATGTTGTGAACACATACACAACACACACACACACACACACACACGCACACACACGCACACACACCCACAAGCCTACTCTGTGGACGAACTTAGCTTCTGTGAAGTCTTCTCTCCTCTAATTCATTTGGAGATTTGACCTGGAAGGCTTCAGTGGGTCTTGCTAGCAAATTGTTTCACACACTCCAGCAGCCCTGCAAATAGCCACTCCCCAAGGCAAACATGGCAGGGCATTAGGTCAATCCTGAAGGATGAACATTTCATTCATTTCCCAGAGAATATCACTCAACGCAAAATTTGTTGATACTGGTCAATTTGAGGACTCATTTGTGTTCATAAATACTTTAGAGGAATTTAGTCGCCTCTGGTTAATGTTTGTTTTTCTTCCTCCCTTGATTCATTTAAAACTATTTAAATTGAAAACTGTGTGCTATTTTAAGATGTACTTACATTCCTGAAAAACTCATTTTGTTGAGGTGGAGCTGGTCACCCCAGTTTTTATTTGTTGGTTGGTTCTTGTTTCTGCAAGGTCCCTCGTCCCTGAGTTCATGTAGGTACAGATGGGCCAACAGTTCTCCAGCCAGACAGTTTTTAGGAGTTATTAAGTCAAAGATCGCATGGATAATGTTTCTAAATATAGCTCCACTGTTTGTGCCCACGTGTGTGTTTCTATCTTGAAAGTTCTTTACAAAATTATACCAATACTTGTATGTGAGTTGTGTCATGCACATAAACATCCCTCATGACAAGGACGATAGATCTTAAAGTACTCCTTCCATTGGTAAATTAGATTTCCCTAATAATAAATCATTGCTACATCTGTCAACTTGCCTCTCCCTGCCCAATCCCTGTAGGAAAGGGTTCCGTCTGTTTACTGCCTTACTTGTTGCAAGCTAGGGGCTATTTCTTTGAGTCTAACTTAATGTTTCTTGCATTTAGTTCAAATGGAGAAATTCTCATGTTTACTGGGGGAAAAAAGTAGCATCAACTTCAAATCTGTTGCAATGCACTGGATGAAATGACAAAACACACACAAGACAAGGCAGAGACTCTCTTAAGGTACAAAATTATAGTGTCCACTTTAGGCAGAACCTTCAAATCCTCTGTCTAATGGAAACACATGTGGGTACCATGTAGATCCCCCTGGTGCTAGTATAATAGGAAGATTTTTGGCTTGATGTATGCCAGTATTTATGGTTTTGTCATAAAATGCAGTCTCCTAAATTCAAAGAGAAATGTATCTCTCTATCATGCTGAGAATGGACCCTAACATTTATTGAAAATCTTTAAGTGTGTATTGTTCTAAAAGCAAGTCATCAATGGTGCAATGAGGCAGATAGTAGCTTCATCCCATTTTGAGATGGAGAAACGAAGACTCAGAGTGGGCAGGCAACTTGCCCAAATTGACCAGGTGAGGAAGTGGCAAAGCCCACAGAACAGGTTTGTTTAGCCAAACTGCTTAAAATGTCAACTTACTTAGTCTGTGAAACATCCCTGTGTGGTTGGTATTATTATCTCTAGCTTTTCACCACTACGCCAGGTCCAAGGCAAAGTTACACAACTAAAAGCCAGTGTGACCTGAATTGGAACCAGTCCCTGCCCAACTCTAGCTATACCTGCTCTGATGCGCTTTCAGGTTTTCATGCACTTGACTGCCTCCTTGTCCAAGTGCGATATGAACGCTCCTTGTGCCGCACCTTAAAGGAACCCTCTTCTAGAAAGGGACCCTCTTCCAGAAAGGGCTTCCCATCCAAGTGCCAAGACCCAGGGGCAGGCTGATGCCTCTTCTTCACTCTGTGAAACCTGAAGGCGATGTCTGCCTGAACTTACAGAGACAGGTGTGGCCTCGGTCTTTCTGTGTCACGACAAAATGGAGTTGGGAAAACTTGGAAAATGGGAACTTCACTTTTCTGATGTCACCAGCCACCTGCTCCAAAAGCACAAGAAAGCAAAACCTCAACAGGGAACGTGGAGGCTTCTGTCAGGAATCCCCTGAGGTCCCTGTGAGGTGGAACAGTGGCCCGAGGTTCTGGATTCAGCTTTAAGGCCGGTGGGGGTGACGCCGTATCAAGCATACCGAGAAAAGTAATGTAGTCAGATAGCGCTGCAATGACCATCCCTCCCAGGCAGCTCGCTCCATTCTTGTTGCCCATTGTCTGACTTCCACCAACTCAGAAAAGGCTCTGCACACTCACAAAAATTGAGAACTTGATCACTGTGGCCTGCCAACATGTTTTGGTAAGGTGAGAGGGAGGGCATTCTTTCCCTGAAAGTCCCCATCCATTGTTGAGTAAACATCATAAATCTATCGCAGAGAGACAGGCTGCCTGTACTCAAATTACCTCCTGCTACAATTTTAGCTTCAAGTTTTAATGCCCTAAACATGAATAACGTTGTATCCCAGCACAGGTCTGATTAATGAGGCAACTTTGCCAACTTCAGGGTTGGAGAGCAGCTCCCCACCCCCTTCCTTTTTTTTGTCCCTGTGGCTTAGTAACCACTTCAGCAAATTTCCCCATTAAATATACAAGGCGACTGAGTGCAATAAAAATGAAAGGATGTGACAGATAAACACCAGCGTCTCTCCAGGTCGACCTCACCAGCTAACCAAGAGCAGGTCAAGCTCAGGTTTGTCCTGAGGAGTCCAAAATGTTCCGTCATTCATTCCAGCATAATCATCACACATACCTCGCCATTTGCCCATGGACCATGTTCAGCCTGTGGGTTACACTTACGGGACTATCTGCTTCCCAGGTGGTCACGTGGTTATATGTGGAGCAGCCACTTGACCAATGCTTGGCTGAAGGTCAAACTCAGGAGGTGACCCAAGTTAGCAGCTAATATCCACGTGGGAAATAAAGGGGGTTTTAACTAGCCCAGATATTGTCTGCCTCCTAAGTAAGGTTGTGACCCTTGAATAATTCTTGGACAGTAGTTGATTTGTCGAGCGCTTACTACATACTGGGCTCTCTGAACAAGAACTGCTGAGGCATTCCTAGGACTTGCTGAGTCTTCTAGTGACGGCAGAGGTGCTCTGCATACATGGTCTCAGGCACTGTCCACAGCAACCCCATGCAGTCAGTGACATTGTCTCTATGTTCCTCACATAATCAAGCTGAGGCTCATAGGGTGACATGACTTCCCCAGTAAGCCCTCTTCCAGCTCCAAATTCAGTATTCCTACTCAATAAAGCTTCTTTCCTTCCTCCCCATCCTATTCTGACTCCCAGTCTCTCCATTAACACATACAGGTAC
Source organism: Carlito syrichta (assembly GCF_000164805.1). Lineage (NCBI taxonomy): Eukaryota > Metazoa > Chordata > Mammalia > Primates > Tarsiidae > Carlito > Carlito syrichta. The sequence goes on from NW_007124180.1 coordinate 157,536, forward strand.
ATAAACACACTCTCACCCTTGTATACACTTGAACCCTTGTGTGAGTCAGTTACATTAGCGATGCAACCATAGCAGAACCTGGATTGATCCAAGTTACAGGGATTTAGAATCTAATTTCACATGCTATTGAGGCTTTACAGAGCCAATCCTTCTGGTGAGTTTAGATTTTCTTTTAAACCAGGGTTTAGCAAATATTTTTTCTAAAAGCCAGACAGTAAATATTTTAGGCTTTGCAGGTATATGATCTCTGTCACAACTACACAACTTTGCCATAGTAGAACAAGAGCAGCCATGGGCAATATGTAAAGGAATGAGAGAAGTTGTGTTCCAATAAAACTTTTTTTAAAAAAAAACAGTCAAGTCAGATTTGGTCCATGGGCCATAGTTTGAGACATCCATAGTTTAAGATCCAAGTCTTCATTAAGAGTATTATGAGTACTCTAGGGTTTTAGACACTGTATCTGTCTAAACAATTAGAGGCAAGATTGGGGGCCAGTGAGCTCACAATGAGAACTGTGAAAGTTCACAACACTTAAGAAGCACTGGGATCAAAATTGCTCCTTACTCCCCAGATAGGACATGCCAGTAGTCACAGTGTGTGCTCCACAGGAAGAGAGTAATAAATATAGGAATTTTGCTAGAAAAGACTAGAAAGATTATTGATTTTAGAAAACCTTGGGTTAGATCATTGAACTGTTTCCATTACTGCAGGACTTCTTGAGGCTTCATAATGTCCATATGCTGATGGACATTATGAATTTCTAGGAAGAAAAAGCTGGGAAGACTGCTCTGGCCCCAGCCCTGAAGTTTTTCATGCTTCTTTTCTACCTCTTCTCCCAACTCTTCCCACTTGAGGGGATCAGCCTGACTTGCTGACACTCACACAGTATCCATCTTCATCTTCAGAGCCATGCTTTGGACCCACTGGGGACCTTGATGGTCCTGCCTCCCCCAAATCCCCTGCTGATGAGTTCAGTTTGAAGGGTATGGTTAGGGCAAGGTTAGTGTGCAGGCTGGTATGTCGCTTTCCTTTATTTTAATTACCTGTTGCTGTTGTCATGACTGTGTGAAGGTCTGGCATTTATGGTCTTCTGACATCTCCTAGAACCCATAGAATATCCCCATGCTCCTGGTTTGAGTGACTGGATGCAAAAGCCCCTCTCTGGGAACATAGATCCCGAACTTCATGGAGCCTGAGGCAGGAGCAGCTTGCTTTGGTCAGGAAATGTGAGGACTCTGTGGGGGCATGGATATGGGACACTCATGCCTGGAAGGCCTACACTATCTGAGACGCTGGTGAGGAGGCACGACTTGGAGGTAAGGAGCTCATGTTATAGTGGAAAAACCAGGCAGGAAGTGCAGTTTTGTGTAAGACTCTTAACTCTGTGGAGACTTGTTCATTTTCTGCAAAATGGAAACGTTGATCCCACCAGAGCAGACTTGGAACATCGGGAGCTAGTTGAGAGGTGTGTGAGAGAGCTTTGCAAAAAAACTGGATATAGACAGCTGAGGTATTATCTGGAGGAAAACTCTTAGGGTAATATAGACCTTTCTGGGTCCCTCTTGAGGCAAAAGGGATTTGACTTCTGGATGTCCTTCTTTAAGCATAAGCATCAGTCTCTCAAAAGCTAAATAGTAAGTCATGAGAAGCCTAAAAATTCTATCAGTTTGTAAAGACCCACAACAAACACAGTGCAGTGGTTGGCCTGGGGAGGGCCTGTCAGTCCAGGCTGCAGTCAGGGAGTTCCTGAGCCTTATTTATACTGTTGTCATGTTTTACAAGAAGGCTGTGCATTATTTCTCTAATTGAAAGCTACTTTTTAGAAAAGACAAAGCAAATCCAGAAAAACAAGGTGATGACTGTTGGCCCAAATCTGTTTCCATTTCAGCAAGGATGGTCAGATTTGTTGAGCCGTGGTAATCACCCCGTACAGTTGTTCTTGTGTGTGCAGGTATGTGTATTCCTCTTAATGTTTCCTAGTAGTAATTACTAAGAAAACTCCTAAACCAAATCAAAATAACAATGACAAGAACAAAAGCAAAACCCAGTCACTCCCAGGACGGTTCCGACCTCCCTGGCCCGTGTTGCTGTCTGCGGGCTGTGTTTGTGTTTCAGAATGTAGCTACCTTCTTTTCTTTCTCACTTCCCCGTTATCACCAGGAATCCCTCTTTCTGGCTCCAGGACCCAGAAGGAGACTCTGGGGTAGGACTCACAAAAGTTCTGGGCAGCCCTTTTCCAGGAAAGCATGAGACTGACTCCTCCTCACTCTCTGGGGGAAGAACCCGTCCCAGTTGAGGCTCCTCTCCGCCCAAGCCAGGGGCCCAGGCCTGAAGCCGGGTTTTAGCGAGGGCTTTTTGTGGGTGCCTTCCTCATTCAAGGAACCCTAAGTGTTTCAGGCGAGCCTATTTGTGAGCAGACTGACCCATTTCTTATAAGGAATGAATCCACATGGGGCACACTAGGCCATCAGTGGGGCCCTGGTATTTCCTGCCTAGAGAGCACAGTCCCCTGTTTCCTTCTGGGATGTGAGAAATCGTTCCTAATGCTTTGTCCCCAAAACGTCACTTCCCCAGCTCTGACATCCAAATGGGCCCAGAGAGAGGCTCCAGGACTCTACCTGACCCAGGCAGTGAAGGTGAACATGGCCTCCCCTCGCCGCAGGGAGCCAGGCAAGAGACCAACAGGAGCAGGTAGGAGCCAGATAAGTGAGAGTTCGAACGGCAGCCCTGTCCCCCACTAGCTGTGTGATCCAAGACCACTCACCCAACCTCTCTAAGCCTCACTTTCCCCATTTTAAAATGGAAACAAGACCAGCCCCTGCCCCGCGAGGTTGTCGTAGGGGAGAAGCGCAGCGGGGCCTGGGCAAGGCCGATGACCAGGGAAGGGGCTGCTGTGCTGGGCCTGACGGTGCGTCAGGAAAGGCTGCTGCCGGCCATCCCGGGGAGACAGTGCCAGATCAGAGGGAAGCTCGGCAAGCCACTTAAAAGGGACCTTGACTCATTTTGTGGTAACTGAATGTGCAGTTCAGGAAGTGCTTCGTAAAAGCGAACTGGGCTCCAACCGCCCCCTCATCCCCCTGCCCTCTGCTCAGGACTCACTGTGCAGGGACGATGTTCCAGGACTCTCCCGCTGGACACCACCTGATGTGTCTCAGAAGCGTGGATGGTAAGACTCACGGGCTCTGAGCCCACTGAAGGCCGGCGTGTGTCGGCTCTCAGACAGACCGCCTGACCTCCTGGATTCAAATTCTGCTCCTTCCTTTAGGCCAGGTGCTCAGCCTCCAGAGCCTGTTTCTTCATCTGTAACTGGCATGCCTGGTGTTAGAGCCAGCACTAAGCCCTTGGCAATTCTGAACCATTTAATTCTTACAAGCAGCTCTAAAGGGAAATACTAAACTTCTCTGCCTTTAAGGATGGGGAAACTGAGGCACTCAGATTTTAATATATGCCAGGGCATGTGGAAGGTAAATTCTGGAGCTGGGATTTGAACCAGGGGAATTGTGTTCTGTACCCTTCCCCTAACCACTGTATCTAAAACCTAGATCATAGACCTCGTAAGTCTCCGTGGTTCCTGATATGAATGGAAGAGCAGCCAATTTCCACTAACTACACATGCTACTGTTCGGCTAGTAGGCAGGGTAGTGACCAGCGTGTGGAGAAATCTTAGGGCAAAGCCTCCTTTGCCTCCTGTGGGATGCCCTGGCTGCCTCGAGAGTACATGTGGCTGTGTCCACTGCGCCATCTTGGCCTTCCAGCTCCCCAGAACCTCTGACTGAATGCTCCAAGGGCAGTGGCAGCAGGAGCCCACGGGTACAACATGCACAAGCTGGCAGAAGAGCGCTGTGGGTTTATGTGTTAAGGAGGCAGCACCAACGGGGACTCAAGTCTGAGGGGGAAGAGGGAGGCTGGAGGGGGACAAGGCCACCCTTGTCATTAGCCGGGATCCCTCCCACCCACTTCTGTCCATGTCCCGGTACTTGCCCATGAGGGCTTTCAAGGAGAGGAAGTGGAGGAGGAAAGGAGTGAATAGATACCGGGGAGTGAGTGAGCACCCCATGCCTGGGACAGTGCTCACGGGTCTGAGAAAGGGCCCTCTTCTCTCCCCTGCTCCACAGGCCTCGGGGTTAGAGAAGTCTGTAAGTTGAGCAGTACCTCTGCTGGGAAATGAGGACCGGCCTTAGTTCCTCATTTAAGGCACACGCCCTAATTCCCAAGATAGTTAAAAGCCCCAAGTTGCCCAACTCAGTCAGGGGAAGCCTGTCCCATCGACCCACACGCTCAGAGCCTTGTCTGTCTGGCTGGGCAGGGACCGATTCTGTGTTCCCGAGCCCCACATAGAGAGGAGGAAGCTGCAGTTCTGATGGCCCAGAAACATCTGTTCCCCATTTGTCATTGTCAAACTCTGATGTCTTTCGGGACTAGGTTTGAAGGACAGTTTCTACTGTTGTAACCAAAAAAAAAAAAAAAAACAGCAAAAGGAAGCAAACAATTACAGGCCCTCCTTTTGGGGGAGCATTTTTCTTCAACACTAGAAAGCCGTTCAGTAAACAGGGACTGTTACCACATGTACCTCTCCCCACAGTGAGTCTCCCCTCCCCCATTTCACTCCCCATTGTGCTGAGAAACACCGCGATAAAGACCTTTGGGCCAGGGTGGAACAAAAGGAGCCAGCAGGAAGCACTGCATTTTCACCTGGACTTGTCTCTGCATCTTTTGAAGAGATCAGAGACCCACGACCCTGTCCTGTCCACTGTTTCCGCCAATCTGTGATAAAAATGCCAGGGACAGCGGCACTGTGGTTGACCTTCTGAGCCTCCAGCAGCTTCCCCTCTGAACTGGATGTTTCCAACATGTGCTTGTTTGTGCAATCCGTAAGCCCGTCATGGGCCTCAGGCTCACGGGAACCTCGGAGATGCCCAGGTCAGCCCTGCTTACAGAGTTCCTACTATTTGCCTTGGCAAACCTGTGCCCTGGTCTCCAGCCATACCCCAGCTGTCAGGGCTTCTTGCCATATCTGGAGCCTATTAAGCTGGCACTGGATTAAGAAGGGCCATGGGATGCTCCTGCAGGAGCTGAGTGTGGGGAAGCCTGTCATGTGGAAATAATGCAGGATCACAGCTTGTCCCCGGGCTCTGCTGAACCCCGGAGCACCCCTGCCATTTTCTTCTTGAGGATTTTAAGGAGGTGTTCTGGGTTGGGAGACCAGAGGATGTTTCCCAGCAGGAAGCAGAGGTTGGAGTTCCCGAGATGTGACTCCCCACAGACCAAGAGGTTGACTTGGTTCCTCTCTCTGTCTTCCTGCTTTTCTCATGCAAAGTGCACTTTGTTCCCAGGGCTGCTGTAACATTCTTCATCACTTAAAACAACACAAATGCATTCTCTTACAGCTCCAGAGGTCAGAAACCTGAAATCAGTGTCACTGGGCTAAAGTCAAGGTGTGTCAGCAAGGCTCTGGGGAGAATCGGTTTCCTTGTCTGTTCCAGCCTCTTGAGGCAGCCAGCGTTCCTTGGCTTGTGACCCCGTCCTCCACTTAAAGTCCATCATTCCAGTGTCTGTCCCATCATCACGTGGCTTTCCCTCAGTTAACCTTCTTGCCTCCAGGGATTATTCTCAGGGCCCACCCAAATAAACCAGGTTGATCTCCCCATCTCAAGATCTTTTACTTAATTACATCTGCAAAGTCTCTTTTGACACGTAAGCTTACATTCTCTGGTTCCAGGGATTTGAAGATATCTTTGGAGGCCATTATTCAGCATCACATAGAAAATGACAGTGAAGGCCAAGGGGCAACCTCCTGCACTCCCAAGTGATACTTGAAGAAGCTAGTACCAAAAAAGTGACAAAACCTTGTCAGGAAAGCCAAGTGTATTCAGGGCTACCCTGCTCTCGTCCTCACCTCTGCAGCCCCTGGGTCCCTCTGGGGCAGTGCCCCCTCTATTGCACGATACCCTGGGGAGGGGTTGGATCCAAATGCCAGCTAGAGGGCCAGTTCTTTCCCTCCTTCTGCTTCACGGCCATTTTTGCCATTCCTATTCTCTGCCTCACCGCCCCCCTGCCCCAGTCTGGCCCGTTCCCAAATCCGATGACCCAGCCTTTTCCATGGTTCAGAGGAATGCTGGTACTTTAGCACCCAGGCCTTTCTATGGAGTTTACAGATTCAGATTCTGTTGCTTACACTCAAGACCTATGACTTGAGGATTGCCTGTGTTGTGGAGTTAATACAAGACTTGAGGATTCATTCACCTTAAACATGGGCTGGTGTCTTGAAAATCCAGTCCTGGCATCAAGCTCTGGCTTCTGTCAACGAGAGATGTGCCTGGGGTGGACTGAAGGAGGGCAGTGGTGGAGATGTTTTCTCAGTTTCTGTCCCAGGTTATCTATTCGTCAACAGGCTCTTCTAGTTCATAAGATAGTGGTATTATTGCCAGAGCCCCATATTTGCTCATGAAACTCCCATTTCACGGGAAACATTGGATGCAAACATGGGCATGAGATTTAGTAGTGCCGAGCTACAGCCATAGTGAACGCTGGCAGGGTTTTGGTTTTGGTTTTATCTTGGAAGGACCTAGACAGGTAATCACAATTTTGAATGAATAAAGAATGAATGAATGCTGCAGTCCGGAGCATTTTTCTCGGTGGTGAACTGGCATGGTCATATAGAGTTGCAATTACCCTTCAGAGAGAAATCTCTGCAACGCAGCTGAAGAGCAATGAGCATCTCAAATGTCCTTTTTATTTTTGTTACTCCGTGTCATCCCGCCAGGACTCCCATGGACCAGAAACAAAACAAAAACTCAAATCCCCAAATTCACTCTGAGGGTAAGAGCTCAGAGTAGTGAAGTGAATGTTGGTGCCACAGAATGTCCAAGTATTTTGGAATTATGTAGCTTTGATTTAGACAACAACAACAAATAAAAGATACTCTTTATCATCACAATTGATAGCTTAGCAAACTCACAGAAAACACAAATATATTTTTTAAAAAACTCCGGATCTTATTGGGAAGAAGCCTGGTGTTGTTGGGTTGGAGGTACCAAAAGGAGCCAAGGCGGACAGACTGTGGTTGAAATCCAACACAGCATGGGCTCAGATGGACAGCAGGCACAGGGTTGCTATCAGATAGTACGCAGAGCCAAAGGAACCAGGGTGCAGACCACAGCATCAGAACCGTTTCAAATAGAAACTTGAGAGAGGAGGCAGTTGCGCTGCTGGGGGACTGGGGGTAGGAAGTGAAGTCCTGACCTATTGGCAAGATGACCAATCTTGGGTTGCTTGTGTGGGACTGAAAATTTTCTGGAGAGGTGGGACTTTCATGCTGAAACACCAATAGTGCTGGGGAAAATGGGATGGTTGGTCACCCAAGTTCCAACCTGTCTCTAAAATTCTCTGGCTTTGAAAGAATTTTGCCCACTTATTATCTAGAACCTGGGGCTGCTGGCATGCCCTGCTCATCCATTGTTTACTCTTGGAGGGAACTGGAGGGTTGCGTAGGGAGGGGGTATGGAAAGGAGAATCATTCTACCATTCTTTCCTGAATAGAACCAAAGACCATTCCAGGATTTTTGACTCAGAAGTAGAAGGAGGACACTTAAAGCAAGATCCCAACTTGTCCTGGGGGGTATGTTCTAGGATTCTATGAGAGCAGCAAGGTCTTATTTCAACAATACATTTTAATATTTAACAGAATGGAGGCATATTATTTCTCAGAGTTAGTATTCAGTCTGTGTGGATAAAATTTTTTCTCTAAAGGTGAAATGATGCCGAATAACTTGAATTACCAAGAAAGGGCAATTTACCTTAAACGAAGATGACTCAATAATGCCTGCTGTAGCATTTTTTATTACCAGGGTTACACCTTGTGCAAAGGAGCCCTGAACATCTGGATATGGAGTCCCTAAGGTCTCTGGCCGCTCAGGTCCCCCTTTCTCTTGCCTCTTCTCACAGGCTGCTTCTCTCAGAGGCTGTCGCCAGTAGTGAGATTCTCTAGAAACACAAGAACAGTTCAATGACATGTCAGAAGTGCAAAAAATACATATATCTACCTCTTACACTCAAGGGTCCTTTCTTATTGGTAGGAAAAAAAAAACTCTTCATTTTACTAACTAAAGATTTCTCAATCTCTACTGTTTTAAAAGGTAGACTCAGTGAGATCTAGAATCCAACTCTGCCCAAGGTTTCTCCGCTCCTCTCCTGTGGCATTTGGGGAGGAAGGGCTAGTCTCCCAAGGAAGAAGAACTCCTTCCTCCAGATCTTCAGGTGTCAGCCTCACAGTGTCCCCCATCTAGGTGTCCATGGCTGGGGTTATTTTTGGCCTGTCCTCACCACAGGCATGACACAGAGTCTGCTGTAATTTGTGGGTATCTTCAGATGGTCTGAGAAGGAATTCATTGCATGATTATACCACGATTCGCTTAGCGACTCACCTGTTGATGGCCATTTGGGATGTTTCCAATTCTGGGGTGCAGTAGTCCCCCCTTATTCCTGAGGAATATGTTCCAAGATGCTCGGGGATGCCTGATGCTGCAGACAGTACCAAACCCTGTGTATACTACCCGTGACAGTCGATCTGATGGCTGAGAGGGCTACTCTGTGGCCAACGGGCAGGAACTGTACACAGTGTGGAGACCCTGGCCTAAGGGATGATTCATGTCTTGGGAGGGCCGCAGCAGGACAATGCTTCTCAGAACTGCACACAATTTAAAACTTATAAATCATTTATTTCTGGAATTTTCCCTTTAATATTTTCAGACTGCTGTTAACCTCAGATAGCTGAAACCATGGGAAGCGAAACTACAGATAAGAGGGGAATACTGTGTTATGAATAACATTGTTATGATCACCTACAAGTCATTTTGTGGACAAGCATTTTTACTTCTCTTGGGAAAACATCTAGGAAAAATATTGCTAAATCATACTGTAAGTATGTGTTTACATTTATAAGTAACTGGTAAACAGTTTCCCAAAGTGATGATATGTTCCTACTGAAAAGTATGACAGTTGCTTCGTGTCCTCATCATCTTTGTGTGGTCAGTCTTAATAATTTTGGCAAATCTAGTATACAGAAATGATGGTTCAGGGTGGTTTTAATTTGCATTTCTCGAATTACTTATTAGATTAAGAAGTTTTGCAAGTGTTTATTGGCCATTTGTAAAATGTCTGTTCTAGCCCTTTGCCTCTTTTTACTTTGGGTTGTGTATCTTTTATTATGGATTTATAGGAACTTTTTATATATTCTAGGTACAGTTTATTTACCAATTAAATCTATTGTAAATATTTTATCCCAGACTGTGACTTGTTTCTCCCTCCCTCCCTCCTTCTCTCTCTCTCTCTCTCTCTCTCTCTCTCTCTCTCTTTTGTTTTCTTTCTTTCTTTCTTTTCTTGTTGGAGTCTCCCTCTATTGCCCAGGCTAGAGGGCAAAATCACAACTCACCACAGTCTCAACCTCCTCAGCTCTGGTGATCCTCCCACCTCAGCCTCCTGAGTAGCTGGGACAATAGGTACCCACCACCACACCTGGCTAAGTTTTGTAGAGATGTGTGCTCGCTATTTTGCCTAGGCTGGTCTCAAACTCCTAGATCCAAGCAATCCTCCCACCTCTGCCTCCCAAAGTGCTGGGATTACAGGTATGAGCCACTACACCTGGCCCTCTTTTTCATTTTCATTTTCTTTTTTCAGTGTTTTCTTCCACATGCTTTATGGTTTTATGCTTTTCCTTTTAAGTCTATATTAATATGCCTAAGTGTGTTGCTTAATTTTTATTTGAAAATTTTCCAGACACTTTATTGTTGTTGATTTCTAATACCCATATGGTCAGAGAACACATTTTGTATGATATAACATAGATAACAAGCAAAAGCAATAGGCATTTGTCTTTTAAAGTTATTGCAAAAGTTCAAAAAAGTTGTCTTTTATATTTACCCTCATACTTTACTCATCCATGGCTGTGGATTATCTTGTATCTGCTTTCCATTCTGAAGACTCAATTTTCCATCTGGTGTCATTTCTCTTCAACCTACACACGTTCTTTTATATTTCTTGGTGATAAATTATCTTAGTTTCATTAAATTGAAAAGGTATACATGACTTTCATTGTTTTGAGGGATATATTTTACTAAATGCAGAATTTCAGCATTTATTAATCTGTTATCATATCATTTCACCATCTCTGGTCTTACTGTGTCTAATATAAATACAGGTGTGATTCATATCATTGACTACATGTATGCAAGGCATCATTTATTTTTTTTCCTCTGGCTGCTCAAAATTTTTCTCTTTCTTTTACCTCAGTTGACTATGATGGACTTGTGTGTGTGTGTGTGTGTGTGTGTGTGTGTGTGTGTGTGTGTGTGTG